>NC_069501.1:350783988-351061488 GCF_027579735.1 Bombina bombina | reverse complement strand
AGACTAGAGGAAGCCAGTGAAGGTATTGGCAGAGAAGTGCAGCAGCTGAGAAACAATTTGTGTTAGGAAGATCAGCCTGACAGAGGCATTCATTATGGACTGTAAAGGAGATATGCAGCAGCTAGGGAGACCCGGGAGGTTGGAGTTGTGAGGAAGTGGTGAATTTTGGAGATCTTTTTAAGGTGGAAAAGGCAGAAATGGGCCAAAGACTGGATGTGAGGAGTGAAAGAAATATCTGAATTAAGTGGGACCCTAAGACATCGGGCATGCCGGGTTTGGGTAACTATGTTATCATAAACAGTTATAGAAAGAAGGAGGTTAGAGATTTTGGAAGAAGGGGAAAAAGAAAGAGCTCAGTATTGGAGAAATTTAGCTTACGATTGTGTAAAGATATCAAAGATGAAATTTTAGAAAGAAGGTAGTTAGCAGGGAAGGGCATAGGTCTGATGCAGAGGTAGATTTGTGTGCCATACAAATGATATTAAAACCTGTGGTACTTTATTGAGAAACGTAAGTAAGATGTATAGCTTGAGTAGGAAAGGAGAACTAGGACAGGGCCTTGTGGTACCCCAAGGAAAGTGGTAAAGGGGCAGAGGATACGCCAGAAAAGGCTACACTAACAGACAGGTAGGAGGAGAAGCACGATAGTGTCACAAATGCCAAAAGATTTGAGGATTGGAGATAAAAGAGAGGGTGGTCAACAGTATCAAAGGCTGCAGACAAATTAAGAAGTATTAACAGAGAGAAGTGACCTTTTGATTTTGCTCTGATTAAAAAGGATCAATGGACAGAGGTAAATGTGAGGAAGTGTGATAAATGTGTATAAACTAGCCTTTCCAGATGTTTAGTGGCAAGGGGAGTAGGGACATAGGACAGCAGTTGGTTGGGAAGGTTTGATCAAGAGAAGGTTTTTTGAGAATAGGTGTAGCTAGTGCATGATTAAGGGATGAGGGAAATATACCAGTACTGAGGGAAAGATTTAAAATATGTGTGAGGTTTTGAGTAAGAGTAGGCGACAGGGAGGCTTGAGAAGGCAGGTACTGTAATGTCCTGGCGCTGGGGCAGCGCAAACTAGGTCTCACAGTAGTACTGAAAAAAGGAAACAGACACACTAAAATGCAGAGGTTAAGGGCAGAATAATAGGAATTCAAGATGAACTTGTAGTGAAACTAAACTACCAGCTAAACTTTCTCCAATGTCGCTCAGTATTACAGGAATGTCAGAGCAGTATGCCAGGGCTGAGGATTTACATGCAATTTGCGAGCTATGGTAGGAGGGGCCAAATTGTTAAATACTGATGTAAGAGTGGAGTTGTAGTGACAGATAGATTGGTCAGGGCAGGGAAAGGAGGAGATGGAAGACGTCCACAAGGAAAGAAGGGGTGTTGGCTTTGAATACACAAGGATTTGGAGTTAGGTATCCAGAGTTCCAGTTTCTAGGTCTATTGAAACGCATACGTTGGTTGGTAAGATTAAGAAGTTGTGGGGGACTAGAATTGGGAGAGATATCACCAGCAGCTAATATGAACAAAAGGGAGAGTGACATAAGATGAGATAAAGATTTGTAGTACTGAGAGGGTTTTGGGAATGTGGTGCAGGGAGGAGAGTTTAAGAATGTGTGAAGCTCATGAGAGTAACATTCATAAAGATTTGGACTGATTTGTGATAATTTTTCTGCAGTTTTATTTTTGTTTTAGTTCACATATTTTGTGTGTTGTTAAAGGGCTAGTGTCTGCTAAGCACATGAAATAATAGGTAGTGTGTTAATACACATATGATACTGGAAATATATCAAACACAGAAGCAGTAGCACCAAACATAGAGGGCCAGATTACGAGTGGATCGATAACAATTACGCGTGAGTGATCAGGATTTAACCCTTCAGAAGTAACTTCATGTCTCAAGAAGTTTACACGAGTGCTGCACCATTGGGCTTTTTGTAGGGATAATTTGACACCTGCACTTTTACGTTGGCTGAGGACGTGTTTAAGTTCTGTAATATGTTTTTCAAAGTCTGTGCTTTTGATCAAAACATCATCAACATAAGATAATGTCCCCCTTTGCAGTGCATCAGGCATAGGCATGCATGAATAAAGCAAATTCATGTCCTGAATTTATGTATCCAAACGGGAGCCTTTGGAATGCATACTGGACCTTTTGAAATGAGAATGCAAGCTTATACTGGTCTTCCTTGTGTACCTTTATGATCCAATATCCCTGTGCACAATCAATAGCAGTGCATATTTTGGATCCCTGCATCTGCGCTAGGCACTGGTCAATGTATGGCACAGGCCAGCCAGACATGTACACTCATTTGTTTAGCTGTCTTAAGTCAGCACACAGATGCCATTGTCCATTGGGCTTCAGAACACCTAGAATAGGATTGTTATAAGAGCTGTGCACCTGTCTGATGATACCCCTTTCTTCCAGGATACTTATGATTTCTGCAAAAGAATCATATGAGGCTAAAGGAAGTCTGTATTGTTTAACAAACACAGGTGGTGCATTTGGATCTGTTTGGATTCTTGCAATGTGTAGGTCTGTAGTCCCACAGTCATAAGAATCCCTATCAAAAATATCCTTGTACTCCATCAAGAGTTCTCGTAGATGTTGGCGTTCATCACCACTGGAACAACCATTAGTTAGGGAGATTTGCTCTTCGACTATTTGCTGAAATCCTGGAAAGATTTCAGGCTGTCCTATCTCATAGGCTTCTTCCAACCTAGAGGTGAGATCCCCTTGATTATAATTTACATTACCCCATGATTCTGGGTATTGGGGTATTCTTGCTCTTTGATCAGCTGATCAAATACTATGGAGGCTTCTTCAATTTTACAGATGCCTTCCTCTGAGCTTAGGGGATAAATAGACTGAATTGTAAACAATCCCTCTGGCATAGATGCAAAGGATTGTTCTATTAACTGTTCTTCAGTTAAGTATCCTTCAGGTATTAGCTCAATTATATTATTCTGGAATCCAAAAGTGTAGTAACTGGATTCTAGAGCATATCCTATGGTAGTTCCCTTGGACAAGGTGATAAGCTGTGGGGTCAGGTTATGCACAATAACATGTATTAGAATAGTTCCAATATTTACCATAGGATTATGGGTCATTGTTATACCCAGATTTTGCATTCTATGCATATTATTGTTTCAGAAGTTTTCTGACCCGTTTTTACCTGTAAGGATAAGAGGAATCTATCAGCCACAGGAGAGATTACAACATAGTTAGACACCTGCATATTCCCAGCATATGGCATTTGCTTGTATGATTTCAGGGCTGCATTTTTATTTTGAAATACTTCAGGGTCCCCCTTAACTTGCTCAAGAGGCAAAGGTTAATCAAATCTATTTGTATGGCATATCTATGTAAGAGGTTGTTGCCAATATATATTTGATTATGGGGATTACTTAAAACTAAAAACAGGTGTTTCGCTGATTTATTACCTATGGAGATAGATAATAAACATTTAGCTGTGATGTTATAGCTTTTAGACCTGTCATCCAGGCCATGTACCCAGATATCTTGGGGAGAAAGATATGTAATCACCTTAGGTTTAGCTATCTGCACCAATAAGCCTTTGCTTATATAGCTAGCTTCCTGTTTTAAGTTCAATTTGGCATACTTGGCTTTTCCAAGGTCGTTCACTTGCATAGGGATAAATAGATCATCTTTAACTTTCTCAATTTCTGCGAGGAATTGAGAGTGATCTCCCCCTTTAGGGGACTTAGGGTTTCCCTTGTGGAGAGATATGGTTAATACATCGCCGTTTAGGGAAATATTGGCTATCCATCAGAGCCACTTAGGGGAGTCTGATCATCTATTTGTAGGATAGTTATCTCAGGTGCAGAGCTATTCCTGAAATAAATCTCCACAGCATCTGGCTTCTCTTCCACCACGTGACAGTTATGTCTGGTGGAAGGTATGGTGGGCTGCTCATAATTAATAGGTCTTTTAACTTGCGACCAAATAATATTATTTATACAATCAATTACAGTATTTAATCGCTTAGGAAGGTGGATACCAATGATTAACCGATCAGTTGGCAGACCCACTATAATGACAGGGTATCTTATTACCCTGTTCCCCAGCTTTAGCTTTAACCATACAGTGCCCCACACTTTGAGAGATTCACCTATCAGTGAACCATAAAATTCCTTTAGTTTAGGTTTGTGGGGTGTTAGCTCAATTAGCTGTGTGTAGTACCTGTGGGATAAAATAGTTGCCTGAGATCCAGTATCAATTAATCCCATTATAGGTTTAGTAACTGAATCCTGGAGCTCAGCACATACATAATATCCTCCTGCAGCTTCTACCATTTCACACATAAAATTTGCATGTTTACACATTTTTGGGCTTTGCCACGTTTTACCCATATCTACCACTTTACCTGATGCAGAAGAATTTTCATTCTTACCAGTCACTTCCTCTATAATAGGATTGACAGGGTTTCTGTGTACTGCATCTGTGGCAATAAGGTTAGGGGACAACTGCAAAGGAAGAGATTTGTTAGAGCTTCCAGGCTGAGACTGCCTGTCATCACAGCTAGGCCGTCCATTTTTGGGCTGTAGGAAGAGAACATGATTAGTACCATTATTGACATTGATTATTTCATCTGGTATATCTCTCCCCTCTCTCTCAGGTAATACCTGAGTGTTTATGACTGTGCCTATGGTCCACTGCTGGCCACTGGCTGTACCCATAAAAAAGGATTTTTAGGGTGATGACCTGTCAAAGCTTGACTCATATTACTAAATAGTGTACATAATTGATTTAGCTGTGTACTGAGTTGGCCCACTTGATTATACAAGCTATTTTTACCCAATGACCAACTTTTTTATATCCCAGGGTACTGATTTCTGGATCCTTCAGATCCCTCAGAATCATAGCTATTGTTTCTATTCTGACGTGGTTGTCTTTGGGGTTCAACTTGATCAGCGTTAATATCTTGAGGAGCACTATTTACTTGGGGTGTCTGGTTACCCTGAGAGTATTTTCACCACTTTTGGTATTTATTTTTACGGGGATGCCGATTACCTTGTGGGTGTTCATCTCTTTGGGGATATTTTTTGTCTGGGTATGCCCCCATTTTGAGTATATTCTCTCTGCACATCAGCCCTTGGTGGGGGAGGGGCAGAGTTAAAACTTTGTGGGGAAGGCCTGTTTTCACGGACAACTTCTGCATAAGTTTTCTTCTTGGACTCTAAATTTAGGGGTTAGGTGACACCCTAGTTTCTGCCACAATTTTAGGGCTGGGCCTTGGTTCCCTTTTAACTTCCTGTTCACCAGACTGCTGAATAGAGTATAACTTTGTACTCTCTTTGATCAGCCAGTCCAATGAGCAGTTCTTATCAAAATCTCTAGCCAAATTAATTTTGATGTGCGCGGGCAATGCTTCATAAAATAAATTCACAAAACTTTTTAAGTGCAGAAAGTAATTCTACAGGGTTTTGATTGGCGCCAAATTTCAAACCATATACAGCTATTTTAGCAACTGTTTTGGTGTGATATAAACCAAACTCCTTTTTGCACTGTTGCTTTGTTTCACTCCAGGAACGAATATTCATATCCTTTAGTGAAGCAAAGAATTTGTGATGTTTAACTTCAAATACCCATGACAGAAATTAAATTTTTGACTACTCACTATTAACATTCATTATGGATAAAGCATTTTCATAGGCCTCTAAGTGATCAGTTATGGAAGTGGTCCCTTCTTTGAAAAATGTAGGTACTGCACCACTTAAGAAAGTAATTATTTTAAGGGTGTCATATACCTTATTAGATGTATCTTAGGCCTTCCTAGGGACCTTATTATTGGGGCTGGACTGCCCCCTATCTGCCCTACTTTCACTATGCGGAGACCCCTTACGTATATTAGTATTATATGGGCTATCTGGGTAGCTGGCTCTGCCCTCTGACTCACTATTAGAGCTGCCCCCCCCCCCCCTCTGAAGTATAGCAGTTCCTTGAATTTAAAACATGACTGTCTATGTGGGAAGGTTACCTCTGACCCAATAGGGGTCCTTTGTTTAAATTCTTCCCTGATACTATGCAGTTCCTTTCTCATAAATTCTTTTAGGGTTTTTAAAATACCTGCATTATCCACATTATTTTCATTGCTAATAGAGGGGGTTTTATTATTTTTATACTGCCTTTTTGGTTCACTTAACTCTTTCTGGCCCTCTGCGAGTTGTTTTATTTAAACTTTCTGTTTGGGCTAGTAATTTATGGTTATGCTCTTGGAAGGTGGCCATAACTTGTTTAAAGGTAGCAATTTCTTTTTTAGCTATTTCTAAATTTTCTTTGCATTTGCGTGATGAGCGAATTTCATCTTCTAGCTCCTGTAATTGCAACTCATTTTCTATAAATGGGTGGACATTTCGTCAATAATGCATATTACAAGGGGCCAGGATTTTAGTATTAGCTCATCCCGTTTTTTAAAATTTTTGCATTGATTAGTTTTTAATAATCCCTGGAATAACTCACTTTTTTCATTCCACAACCCATTATCAATAGCAATGTTTTTGACCTTAATTGCAAGCATATCAATATAATCATTTAAATCACCCGAAATGTTAAATCTATTTTTAATGTGGCCTATAGCAACCATTTTAAGGATGTTGACCTTAGTAAGGGACAAATCTTGGGAACACATTTCAATACTGAGTATAGATTCATTTGATTCACTTCTAGTAACAGACATTATAATTTTGGCTTAGTATTTAGTTAAATTAAAACGCTGATACAATTTTAATTTTTTTTTTTTATAATAATTTCTATGAACTACAAAATATATTATATCAATGTGATAAAGATAATAATCTATCAGCAGTGCCTCCAGTAAAATGTTGGTGTACTTGTATCAGCAGTTGCCAACCAATAAATGTTGTATATCTTTGTAATTATGAATATTAATCATTAATAGCAGTATAAACTATTGTCAGCGATATCTACAATTAATATAGCAGAATTTTTTTCAATACACTTCAGTGAGATCTCAGTGGTGTACTCCAAAATATCACTATATAGATATCTATACATTTGACAATAATATTATTATTAAAAATCAATATTTATTCCTTTTGTTCAGATTAGTTATCTATGTAGTATTATGTAGTAAATATCATATTACTTATGGCTAATATAAGTAGACCTATGCTGTTACAATATTATATACAAAACAGATCATAAAATATATCTCTAAAAGTTAAACATTCAAAATGAATCACTTATTAAAATACCACAAATGAGAATACCAGAGCAGCCTATAATAAGGCAAACCTTTCTAATTTACTGCCACTAAATAAACCTATAATGCTGAACTTATAACAATCAGAGAAATTGTATATTATTAACACAATAACCAATTTATATGTAATTTCTAATAGATTTCCCAATAAATACGACTGACTTATAAATACCAAAATACTAATTATTTTTCCTAGCAATAAAATAACTTAGCATCAATATAATTATTTCTAAGCTACTGTCAAACCTCTAGTAATTAACTAGAGAGAGTTTCTAATTCTGAGATTTTCTGTATTGGCTTAAAAGGTTTTGTGACAGTGAAAACAACAACTATGCACTATAGTGTAAAGTTGTCTTCCTGTCTTTTTATAGCCACAGGTTAGAATCAGAGTGTCACACCGGTGATACTGATATGCAGGGATAAGTGGCCAGGCTAGCAAAACACTCTTGCATCAAACAAAAGGTATACAATGAGGAACTATAAATTGGTAACGATATATGAGACTTAGACACAGTTTAAGCAAATAATACTTAAGCAGTGAAGTAGGAAAACAATATATTGTACATGACCTGTTGTTACTGTCCAGTATGGAGAAGCCTCCTGTAACCTGGAGTTAGTGCTGACAGCAGCATGCTGGAACCCAGTGTAGGTGAGCAGGAGAGATGACAAGCCAGTGTAGCTGCTGCTGGTAATGATTCAGAGCTTCCTGTGTGAGAGGGGGACATGCTGAATGCAGCATCTAAGATCCCTGCAGGCGCCTGAGAGACAGAGAGAAGCAGAAGGTGCGGCTGCAGCTGATGACATCAGTGGAATTGGCGATTCCCTGACAGAAGCTTGTAGAGAACAAGTAAAGCTAGAACTTGAGAAACAGGCTTCCTGGGGAAGAACTCAAAAATCCAGCACTACACTTAGGAAGGAGGAGCCTTATATAGGCAGAAGTCATAGGAATTAAAGGCACAGGTAGAAAATCATGACATAGTCCCCCCAAAAAAAGATCAGCACTGAGGGTCTAAGGGGACGGCCTGTCAGGGTTTCTTCTATAAAATAGAGAAACCAACCTGGGTGCGTCTAGGTTGACAGCTGTCTCCCAGGAGTCATCTGCATGATCATAACCTTTCCAATGGACCAGATATCCCAGTACACCACGACGTCTGCGGGAGTCCAGGATACTGTGAACCTCATACTGGATGTCAGGAGGAGATGTGGAGACAGGAACGTAGGAGGAATTTGAATCCGAGGCATGACAAGGTTTGATCAAGGAGACGTGAAAGGTGGAGTGTAGTTTATATGAATCCGGCAATTGTAACGTAACAGTGACAGGGTTAGGCAGAACAATTATTGGAAATGGCCCAATGAACAGTCTGCTAAGTTTCCTAGATGGCGTTTGTAGTTTCATGTTTTTTGTTGACAACCAGACCTTCTGTTCAATACTATAAGAAGGACGAGGTCTATGTCTGAGGTCATAGTAAGTTTTATGCGACAATGGTGCATCTTTGATGTTATCCTGAATAGCAGAGACATTTTGAGTGATGTAATTGACAAGGTCATTAATGTTTGGGCAAGATGCCTCTATACGAGGATAGTAATTCATCCGGGGATGTAACCCATAATTTATAAAGAATGGGGTTTGATTGGTAGTTGAGCTTTTTACGTTATTATAGGAGAACTCAGCCAATGGAAGGTAGGTGGACCAATTATGTTGTTGGTATGAACAGTAACAAAGCAAAAACTGTTCTATCCACTGGTTCATCCTCTCGGTTTGGCTGTTGGTCTGCGGATGATAGGAGGTGGTCAATTTTTGTGTTATATATATAGAGCCTTACAAAGTTGTTTACAAAATCTGGAGGTAAATTGTGAACCCCTATCACTAAGAACTGAGGTAGGTAAACCATGTAAGCGAACAATCTATTTAATGAAGATTTCTGCTGTCTGTTGTGCAGTAGGAAGTTTGGGTAATGGCACAAAATGTGCCATCTTAGAAAACATGTCAACGACTACAAAAATAGTTGTATATGAGGAGGATTTCGGCAGATCAACTATAAAATCCATTGAGAGTTCTGTCCAAGGGGCCTTTGGTACTGGGTAGGGTTGTAGGAGTCCGACTGGTAGTTGATGAAAATATTTAGAAGTGGAACAAACTGAACATTTGGCAACATAATCATTGACAGATGAGGTCATCGAAGGCCACCAACAGAATCGCTGTAGTAGGTCTAAGGTTTTCCGATACCCAAAATGTCCAGCGAGAGGGGAATCATGAGTGGATTTTAATACTTCAGATCTCATGACTTTAGGAATATATAGTTGTGTTTTATAGTACAGTAAGTCATCAGGTAACTGTTGGAGTAAATGTGATGGTTTGGTAAGATCCTGATCTTGGTAATTTTTAATTACCTTGGTAGGTTGGAAAAGGATTGCCAAGAAGTTATTCTTGGGGATTACGATGGAGGGTTTATTACTAATGATTGGTTTGGTCTCCATTTTGGATAGAGCATCAGCCTTCCCGTTCCTATTCCCAGGATGGTAGGTGATAACAAAATTGAAAGGTGAGAAATAGAGGCTCCAACGTAACTGACATTCTGATAATGTCCTATTCTGTTGTAGGTATTGAAGATTTTTATGATCTGTTAGAACGATAATAGGTTGAGAAGCACCTTCAAGTAAGTGTTGCCATTATTCGAATGAGCTTTTGATGGCCAGAAGCTCTTTCTCTCCTACGGGGTAATTCCTCTCAGCTTGAGACATAACCCTAGAGTAGAATGGGACTGGGTGCATGACATCTTTTAGTGAAAACCTCTGTGAGAGTACTGCGCCAATGGCAAAATCTGACGCGTCCACCTCAAGGATGAACTGCAAATTTGAGTCTGGGAAGCATAGTACTGGTGCTGTGGTAAAAATAGATTTGAGTTTATCGAAAACTAATTGTGTGTTTGAAGTCCCTAATTGTCTGGGACATAGTATCAACTCTCTGGGTCAGAACTACTACCTGATTGACCACTTCCTGTGGATCCATAGTGGTAGTAATAAACAAAAATTTTGGGCTGGATTATTATGTCAAACCTCTAGTAATTAACTAGAGATAGTTTTTAATTCTGAGATTTTCTGTATTGGCTTAAAAGGTTTTGTGACAGTGAAAACAACAACTATGCACTATAGTGTAAAGTTGTCTTCCTGTCTTTTTATAGCCACAGGTTAGAATCAGAGTGTCACACCGGTGATACTGATATGCAGGGATAAGTGGCAAGGCTAGCAAAACACTCATGCATCAAACAAAAGGTATACAATGAGGAACTATAAATTGGTAACGATATATGAGACTTAGACAGAGTTTAAGCAAATAATACTTAAGCAGTGAAGTAGGAAAACAATATATTGTACATGACCTGTTGTTACTGTCCAGTATGGGGAAGCCTCCTGTAACCCGGAGTTAGTGCTGACCGCTGCGTGCTGGAACCCAGTGTAGGTGAGCAGGAGAGATGACAAGCCAGCGTAGCTGCTGCTGGTAATCATCCGGAGCTTCCTGTGTGAGAGGGGGACACGCTGAACACAGTGTCTAAGATCCCTGCAGGCGCCTGAGAGACAGAGAGAAGCAGAAGGTGCGGCTGCAGCTGATGACGTCAGCGGAATTGGCGATTCCCTGACAGAAGCTTGTAGAGAGCAAGTAAGGATAGAACTTGAGAAACAGGCTTCCTGGGGGAAGAACTCAATAATCCAGCACTCCACTTAGGAAGGAGGAGCCTTATATAGGCAGAAGTCATAGGAATTAAAGGCACAGGTAGAAAATTGTGACAGCTACACAGGCCAATGGGACATAAATTTAAAGAACAAAATACCCTTTTAAATCGCAGCTACAATTCTATTATAGCTATAGAATACCTTTGATTTAAATATACTTAACAATTGCATATACTTTACAAAATAACCAGATGATGGTTCATTCAGCTTTTTCAGATAGATCCGTTAACCATTATATGAAAGGTATTGCAATTATGAAAATAAAAGGTTAGTCCCAATTTTGCTTTATAGAGACTGTGATTTAAAGCCAAGTTGTCAGTCAGTCAAAATTCCCCAGCATGTCCTTTTTTTTCTCTTGCATGAGACTTTTATCAAGTGATAAAGTTTACCTCCATTCTGTAATCATTGGTGAACGTTTTAGATATGTACTATGCGGTGCTTGTCTTCTGATAGGCCCTTCAAAGCTGAACATCTCATTGGCCCCTGGAAAGGCATGTATTTTAATAACAGCCAACCCCTTTTGGCTGCAATACCATTTCTGAACCATTGGTGGCAGTAGACACTGTCAAACAGTTTCACTATCAAATACTACTACAGTTTAGTATTTGATTTAAAGTGTTCATTAAATACATTTATAATTTCCAGTATCAGCAAACAATATGTATAATATGTATGGGATTATTTAATACTATTTAACATGAGTATTTTCATACTAAACATGAGCATATTCCACTACATTATGGCACTTTTTAATACTTTCAGCATTAATTTAATTAGTATTTTAGTTGATATCCTGATATAATATTTCCACCTCTTCCAGTTATCATCTTAATATCACATTCAGAGCTGCGGAATCTGTTGGTGCTCTACAAATACATGATGATAATAATAATAATAATAACATACATACCTTGTGAGTAGCAGTCTGATGTAATTTCATATAGCTATATTTACATTTAATTATTATCCCATATTAATATAAATATTTCATATCTGTGGATATTATTTAATATATGTGTATACGCTATATGATGTGATTCAGGGCACACATTATATAGGCATTCATATATTAGTATCTACTAGTCATATCTGGAACCTAGTTTGTATATCAGATGTCTGAAAATCAAAAGAATGTTATTTATTCTGACATTTTGGAACACATTTTAAATTTAACAATGCTAATTATTCAATACAGCAGACTTGTATCCCATATAGTATAATTTTCAGATCAATAGAGAGAGAGAGAGAGAGAGAGAGAGAGAGAGATTTTCAATATGATCTGAGTATAAATTAAACATTTGAAAATTACACAATTAATTTAATATGAAATTCTAACTTCTCCTTTTAAAATCCAAGATTTACATTGTCAGTTTGTCTGGGGAGATGTGTATTGTAGCTCAGCATGGGATACTTAGCTTTCGCATGCTAAGCAGTTGCCTTTCCTGTAAGTCTTAGACTCTTGGGCTCCCTCCCCCCAGGGGTTCATTGCCTGGTAATTTTATTACATAGAAGAAAGGTCCTCTTTAAAGTGACATCCTGAGTTTTCCGAATGTCCATTTCTTTGTTCTTGAAAACTGTGTTTCAGAACTGCTCTCCTCGACGCAGCGCCTGTCACTGCCACTCTCTGCTGCAAGACAATTTAGGTAAATTGTCTTGCAGCAGAGAGTGGCAGTGACAGGCGCTGCGTCGAGGAGAGCAGTCAGCCAGGTCTAGAACAAGGAGACAAGTGAAGATCTAGATGATATTGTGCCAGTAAAGCATCTACTTCTTCCTTGGTAGTCTTCAGCATATCCAAGTTCGGGGATCACAATTGGAAGTTCACTTCTACCAGGACACCAAGACAGGCACAAGCTCCAATCCAGAAAGAAAGTTTCTTCTGCCAGAGACTGCATATCTAAGAGGCAATACCTTTGCACAGCATTTCTGAATCATCCTTACCTCATTTGATTGAGGGTCATTGAAGTAAGTGCATACCCTTAGGGGGATACATACCGGATTACAAGAAGAATACATCTATATTGTTGTGACAATACTAAGTGACTGCACTCTAATAGTCCGTATACAGGTCCCAGTTCTATGTACTATCTTCTATATGAACAGCTTATTATTTTTATGGTTTAATATTGATATTCACTATAGCCATTTCCTTTAATTGTTCTAACATTGATTGTGCATATATCGTTAGAATATCTGTTATATACTGATATTTTACTATACATTGTTCTCTCATTTTATCTCCTAACTCTAATAGCGCCATCTCTATATTTCTTTTGTACTTATATATATATATATATATATATATATATATATATATATATATATAAACATACATACAAGTCTCAGCATGCTAAGGGTTGCAGGTTTAATCCCTGGTGAGGTCCACTCAGCCTTTCATCCTTCCAAGGTCAATAAAATGAGCAGCGACTTGAGACCCTTACGGGTGATTAGCCGTGCTTTACAAGTACCCAATATATATATACTGTATATGTATATATATGTGTGTGTTCAGATGTTTAATGTATTTATATGTGTGTATATGTATTTGCATTTTAACTATATATTTATTATAAACATTTCACGTTCCAATGTCCTTCACATAGGGGAATATGTTTTAAGTATTTTTAAGTAAATTTACACACACACACATATATATATTATGTATGCCGGCACAATGATAAATTGCCCCCCTAGAGAGAAGCGCACTCTCAGGAACAAACCACCAGCTTAATAACTTGTTAGCTTGCTCTATGGCAGTTTCTGTCATACAAACCACTGCTGACTCTAAATTGGTTTGGTGTTTGAATACTGGTGCATGGGCCCTTACAGGATATGTGCGTATGCTGCAGAAAAACATTAATAACGTTTACTAGAAGCATTTTTGCTAATGAAAGCATATTGCAAAAATGCTTCTATTTCAAATTGTAATGCACCTATGCACTTTTCATTTTTTAACTATGTGTTCAAGTTAGATTCACTTTTGTTACAAATATAAAGAAAGCAGTAAATATCTAAAATAACTTTTCATAAAATGTGCTGGAGATAAATGATCCTGCTTAAATGCCTTTGCTCTTACATTCAATTCCTACTACAGCTTTATCAGAAGCAATAACATTGGTGCATTGTGACTGCCCATGCACACACTTGCACATGCACGCTCTTGCACATGTACGCTCTTGCACATGCACGCTCTTGCACATGTACGCTCTTGCAACTAATCACACATTTTGACATTTCGATCTGCCAGACTTAGACTTAAATGCACTTTCCCTTTTTGTCAAGACTGCAACTTGTCTGAGGAAAATGCATCTACAATCTGATGTAAGCTATCTCCATTGCCAAGTTATTACAAACTAAAAATAGTTGCCAAGTATTTAATCAATACCGCTAGTTCTATAAATAATGATAATGTTACTTTATTATTTTAGTAAATGTGTTTAGAATATAACCAGAGCAAACTCTAAACAAATTATGAGACATGATGCAGAGCAGAGATTTTATTTGCTTATCCTGTTCGCTTGAGCTGTACTGTAAGTCATTGTCTATTGCGATAGCCATACAAAGTATATACTTTTTTTTTCAGCAAATGCAACATGTTTAAGCATTTGTTGTTGCTTTTTATTTATTTTATTAAAAATGTAGGCTTTCAGGGCTTGCCTTAGAGCAAAATGTCCGTGGTGGCCACCTAGGGCCCCTTGCTAAGGGGGCCCCCTTGCTAATGCACTGCATTAAATATTTACAGAAAATACACAGTAAAACACATTATTAAATATTATTATGTAATTATTATTTAGACACTTACATATACAGTATATATATATATATATATATATATATATATATTAAAGTCCTTTACATTCAAATACATGGCCATATAACATATGCCTTTGATTCCTTATATAGGGGTAGATTTATTATAGGCCACTAGCAGAGGGTGTCAATCATCCCGATCGCTGCTTCTTAACTTCCGTTTCAGGTGACCCTGAAACGATGGGCGTTGAAAGCAGCATCAGCTGCTTAATAAATCTACCCCTATGAGTTTATTTTAGTGTATTTATGCAGTGTTTGGTGCAACTTTTTTCTAACTCTTTACCCCTTACACAAGGTTGTCAGTTGCGCTAATCCGACGAGCATAAATCGTAATTTTGTAATATGAGCGTTATTTCTGTTGTGTGCAAAAAGCAGGGGAAAAATCTAGCCCTAAATGTTTTACAAATTAGTTTTTCTTATGTCTAATTAATATATGAAGTTAAATTTTGAGTCTAATGTGCCTTTTACTTTCATAGCAGATTTTTTTCTACTTACCTGTAATTTTGTTGTCGTTTGTGTCCGTATAATTGCTGTATATTCCCTATAATTATCCATAATCTTCCACATTATACAAGATATGACTCATTTTTATTCTGCAGGAAACTAATTATATGTAATATGAAGATATTTCCAGTGATGTCACAGAACCTTCTAATTCTACATTACTATTCTGTTAAAAATAACTTTTACCTAATGTAAGCAAGTAAAGACAGCACAACCCGTTTTAAATGAACAATATACTAACGCCTAGATTACGAGTTCTGCATTAGCCTTAAAAAGCAGCGTTAAAGGGCCCTAACGCTGCTTTTTATCTAACGCTGGTATTACGAGTCAGGCAGGAAAGGGTCTACTGCTCACTTTCTTTCCGCGACTCGAGGCTACCACAGATCCCCTTACGTCAATTGCGTATCCTATATTTTCAATGGGATTTGCCTAACGCTGGTATTACGAGTCTTGGAAGAAGTGAGCGGTAGAGCCTCTACCGACAAGACTCCAACCGCAAAAAAAAGTCAGTAGT
The DNA here is from genome assembly GCF_027579735.1 of Bombina bombina. Taxonomy (NCBI): domain Eukaryota; kingdom Metazoa; phylum Chordata; class Amphibia; order Anura; family Bombinatoridae; genus Bombina; species Bombina bombina. The sequence continues at coordinate 351,045,683 of NC_069501.1, read as the reverse complement.
TAAGAGATTTATGGGCTAACGCCGGAACATAAAGCTCTTAACTACTGTGCTATAAAGTACACTAACACCCATAAACTACCTATGAACCTCTAAACCGAGGCCCCCCACATCGCAAACACTATAATACATTTTTTTAACCCATAATCTCCCGCTCCGGACACCGCCACAACCTACATTATACCTATGAACCCCTAATCTGCTGCCCCTAACATCGCCGACCCCTATATTATATTTATTACCCCTTAATCTGCCCCCCAACGTCACTGCCACCTATCTACATTTATTAACCCCTAATCTCCCGCCCCCAACGTCGCCGCTACTATAATAGTTATTAACCCCTAAACCTAAGTCTAACCCTAACCCTAACACCCCCCTAACTTAAATATAATTTAAATTAAACGAAATAAATTTACTATCATTAAATAAATTAATTCTATTTAAAACTAAATACTTACCTATGAAATAAACCCTAATGTAGCTACAATATAACTAATAGTTACATTGTAGCTATTTTAGGATTTATATTTATTTTACAGGCAACTTTGTATTTATTTTAACTAGGTACAATAGCTATTAAATAGTTAATAACTATTTAATTGCTACCTAGTTAAAATAATTACAAAATTACCTGTAAAATAAATCCTAACCTAAGTTACAAATACACCTAACACTACACTATCAATAAATTAATTAAATAAATTAACTACAATGATCTAAACTAAAATACAATTAAATAAACTAAATATAGTGCAAACACAAACAAACACTAAATTACAAAAAAAAAAGAATTAAAAGAAGTTTAAACTAATTACACCTAATCTAAGCCCCCTAATAAAATAAAAAAGCCCCCCAAAATAATAAAATGCCCTACCCTATCCTAAATTAAAAAGTAATCAGCTCTTTTACCTGTAAATAAAATTGCAATCCCCCCAACATTACAACCCACCACCCACATACTCCTACTCTAAAACCCACCCGATCCCCCCTTAAAAAAACCTAACACTACCCCCCCCTGAAGATCACCCTACCTGGAGCCGTGTTGACCCAGCCGGGCACCGATGGGCCAGAAGTGGACATCCGGAGCGGCAGAGGTCCTCCAAGCGGCAGATGTCTTCATCCAAGCGGCATCTTCCATCTTCAATCAACCGGAGCGGAGCCATCTTGAATCCATCCGACGCGGAGCCATCCTCTTCGTATGATGTCCTAAGTCCGAATAAAGGTTCCTTTAAATGACGTCATCCAAGATGGCGTCCCTCGAATTCCGATTGGCTGATAGGATTCTATCAGCCAATCGGAATTAAGGTAGGAAAAATCTGATTGGCTGATATAATCAGCCAATCGGATTGAACTTCAATCCAACTGGCTGATTGGATGAGCCAATAGAATCAAAGTCAATTCTATTGGCTCATCCAATCAGCCAAGCGGATTGAAGTTCAATCCGATTGGCTGATTAAATCAACCAATCGGATTTTTCCTACCTTAATTCCGATTGGCTGATAGAATAGATAGAATCCTATCAGCCAATTGGAATTCGAGGGATGCCATCTTGGATGACGTAATTTAAAGGAACCTTCATTCGGACTTAGGACATCGTACGAAGAGGATGGCTCCGCGTCGGATGGATTCAAGATGGCTCCGCTCCGCTCCGGTTGATTGAAGATGCCGCTTGGATGAAGACATCTGCCGCTTGGAGGACCTCTTCTGCCCCGATCGGATGAAGACTTCTGGCCCATCGGTGCCCGGCTGGGTGAACACGGCTCCAGGTAGGGTGATCTTCAGGGGGGGTAGTGTTAGGTTTTTTTAAGGGGGGATCGGGTGGGTTTTAGAGTAGGAGTATGTGGGTGGTGGGTTGTAATGTTGGGGAGGGGATTGTATTTTTATTTACAGGTAAAAGAGCTGATTACTTTGGGGCAATGCCCCGCAAAAAGCCTTTTAAGGGCTGGTAACAGAGCTGATTACTTTTGAAATTTATTATAGGGTAGGACATTTTTTTATTTTGGGGGGCTTTTATATTTTTTAGCGGGCTTAGATTAGTTGTAATTAGATTAAACTTCTTGTAATTCTTTTTTTTTTTTGTAATTTAGTGGAGGTTTTTTTGTACTATAGTTTAGTTTATTTAATTGTATTTTAGTTTAGATCATTGTAGGTAGTTTATTTAATTAATTTATTGATAGTATAGTGTTAGGTGTATTTGTAACTTAGGTTATGATTTATTTTACAGGTAATTTTGTAATTATTTTAACTAGGTAGCTATTAAATAGTTCAGATGCTAAGGTATCTATCAGCGCTAACACAAAGTTCCTATTAGCTCCTAGGTACTAAAAGGGTACCTAGCTACCCTTAAAAAAGTTCTATAGATTAGGGAAGGGACCTGGGAGCGCCAAAATATAGGCGGAGGAACTAAAACGGGCGGTTAAATAACGTGTTAAGGTCTTCAATGTGGTGGATAGTAGCAAATAATCCAATATCATTAAAATTGTACAAAAATGGATACAAACCATTAAAGATAAATAGATACAATTTAATACAATTAAAACATGTAGATAAAATCATGGATCCATGGTACAATAAACATAGATATACATAACATAAATATTTGACGTATGATAAAAGCAATATATAAGAAGCAGTCTGGTTAAATGATGCTGGTGTGGGCAAAAGACTATCAATGCCGTGTTCCCTATATAAGGTGAAGGTGTGCCTCTAAAAATTAACCAAAAAAAAAAATAAAAAAAATTCCTTTAACCAAAAATTTTGGTAAAACGATGTGTGTAAGGGGGTACCCCCTCAAAAAATGAACAGTTCCAAAAATTGTGACTGTGATTATCCAAAGCAAAAACCATAAAAACAAAATGTCCAAAATATATCAAAAATATCAAAAATTAAAAATTAAGAGTGAAAAATGTGTAAAAGGCTGTATAAAATCGTGTAAAAGGCTGTATAAAATCGTGAAAAAATGGTGATAGACACTGTCAGTGAGACAAAGTTCCAAATAGTATGTGTGTTGTTTAGGCAAAACTTCCTTCAGTCTCCTCAAAAGAAGGTCCAAACAATATGAAGATAGTGAAGTGAGGAAGTGTCCGGTAAAACCTGGATAAAGTCCCTATATCCAACCTGTAAAAGAAACATAAAATAGTGCAATAAAGCTACTAGATGTGTTTGTATAATAGGAAAAAAGCTCACCAATTTGCCAACGCGTTTCGGCCCAAATCTGGGCCTTTTTCAAGACTATGGATGGTGTGTAGTGGTGGCTCTATTTAAAGCTAGTGGTAGCCAATCAAAAATGTTGATGTTGATTATTTGGCGCCAAAAATTTGGCGCCAAAAATTTTGACCCGGAAAAGGAAGTGCTTATATTTATAAGCTTATGTTTATATATATGCTTATGTATCGATGAGGTATACTTAAATGTATTACTGCAAAATGACTAAAAGATTGTCCTAAGAGGTTTTGTGAATTAAACATCGGTAATGCCGAAAAATGATCAGAGTGTCTATGCGATCAAACCGGAAGTGGCTATGGCGTGCCTAATTCTATTTCCGGTTTCGCTTTTTGTTTTGCTTCCGGTAACATTGGTATCACTTCCGGTAATATTATTAAGCGGTAATGGTCGCATGGCCTTCGTATATTAAAATGGAATGTCCCAATGTTAGCACTTATTATGCTGGACATCTAAAAATATGGTGGTCTGAAATTCGTGGGATGGCTGATAATAGAAGCTCTATGATACATTCACGGATTAAAACATAATTAATAGACATGTTAAAATACATTATAGTATTACTATAATGTATTTTAACATGTCTATTAATTATGTTTTAATCCGTGAATGTATCATAGCACGTTTTTCCAGCTTACCGCTACCGTAGGCAGCACTGGTATTGAGAGTTGAAGGGAAGCTAAATTATGCTCAACGCTCCCTTTTCTGAGGCTAACGCAGCCATTCAGACAACTCGTAATACCAGCGTTGGCTTAAGGGGGCGCTGGAAAAATAAGCCTCGTTAGCACCGCGGGTCTTTACCAACAAAACTCGTAATCTAGGCGTAAGAATTTACAGAAATATCTAAAACAGGTAATTTCTGGTATAGTGATGTGCATCTTAAAAGATAAGCTTCTTCTACAACATTATTAAATAAAATAAAAGAGGATACACTTTTCTCCTCTTATTTCTTCTTCTTTTAACCCTGTTAACTAGCGAATAAACAGGATAATCTACTACCACATATTGTAAAATACCGGTGCATGGACTTACATTTCCAGTCCAATTAAAGGTCACTGATTTAACAGTGTCCTGGATGCTCTGAACTCTATTGTTTAATTCTCACTAATGATCAAGAATTGTTACAGTGGCAGAGACTACAGAGCACAGAACGGACTGTTGGATGAAACTCCTGCATGGAAGTAGAGATAATATTTAAAAAAACTAAAGTAGCACTGTTCTACATTATATACAATATTGTTTTGCATTATACAGTAAGGCCCAGATTACACGTGGAGAGCTATTGATAGCGCACGGTGCACTATCCATATCACAACCATGCTGTAAAATTAACACACTATCTGATATTACAAGTCCATATTAAAAAAACTAAATTTATGCTTACCTTATAAATTCCTTTTTCTTTCCTAAGACATGGAGAGTCCACGACTGCATTCCAATTACTAGTCGGATATTCAACTCCTGGCCAGCAGGAGGAGGCAAAGAGCACCCCAGCAAAGTTGTTAAGTGTAACTACCTTACCTATAGCCCCCAGTCATTCTCTTTGCCTCTGTCAATGGAGGTTGTGCAAAGTTGGTGTCTGAAGATTTTAATCCTTTTATGGGTACTTTTCCCTGCAAGCAAGGATTGGGGTCTAGCTGTGTCCATCTCAATCTCTTGAGTAAGAGTAGTGGTGGCTTTTAGCAGTTAAAAGGTGGCGAGGAAGTCTTTGCTTTACTTTTAACACTTTGCTACCCCTTTGCAGAAAGCCAGAGTTAGCTACTCTGTTCTTTCTTTTCCTACAGGTCTATATTAAGGACATGGCACTTTGGTATTTTTATATAGTATGAGAAAGGTCAGTTTATATGGGGAGTTCACTTGGCCAGGGGAGTTCAAGGGTTAACAGTAAAGGGATCTTTATTGGTTACCTACTACATAATTGAGCTTCTAGGTTCAGGGCTTAACATATATCTTTTTCATTGTTGGGACACTGGATTACCATTATATTAAACGGTCTTGTTACTTTAGCCATTTGTTAAACTGCAGCTTTCTTTGCACTCTTTTTAGAGCTGTGTAAATTTCTATGACACAGTTTTTTTCTGGTTTCCCGATCATGTGACGACCGCACTTCTGCTTTTATGGAGCGGAGTAGTTAAAGAGTTTAGAGCAGCCTCTTTGTCTCTACTTGAACATCTTTTGAATCGACTTCTGTTTATCAGCTCACCAGATTACCAGAAGAGAAAATCACTTTTAGAGAGTTGCTCTTACTAGTGGGACATTTTTTTCTGGCCGGTAGGAGCGTCAGGCATCTGAGGCAGTTTTTTCAAGTTATATTTATATAGTTGAATTGATTCTAGTAGTAGGGCTCTGTGGTTAAAATCTTGGTCGGCAGATGTCTCTTCTAAGGCCAAGCTTTTGGCTTTACCTTACAAGGGAAAGACTCTGTTTGGACATGGTCTGACGGAGATCATTTCAGAGATCACAGGTGGAAAGGGATCTTTCCTACCTCTGGACCAGAAGAATAGACCTAGAGGTCATCAGACTTCTAATTTTCGTTCCTTTCGTAACTTTAAGGGACAGAAGTCTTCCTCTTCCTCTTCAAAACCAGATCAACCCAGATCCTCTTGGAAATCCAACCAGCCCTGGAACAAGGGAAAACAAAACATGAAGCCTTCTGCTGACTCTAAATCAGCATGAAGGTTCCGCCCCTGATTCCAGTGTGGATCAGGTGGGGGCAGGCTTTCTCTTTTTTGTCAAGCCTGGATATGCAATGTCCCAGACCCTTGGGCAGTGGACATAGTATCCCAGGGTTACAGAATGGGATTCAAGTCTTGCCATCCAAGGGGCTGATTTCTCCTGTCAAGACTATCCTGAAATCAAAAAAAGAAGGAGACGTTCTTAAACTGTGTAAAAGACCTATACTCTCTGGGAGTTATTGTTCCTGTCCCTCTAACAGAACAGGGTCTAGAATTCTATTCAAATCTATTTGTGGTTCCCAAAATGGAGGGAACTTTTCGGCCCATTCTAGACCTCAAGTGTCTCAACAAATTCCTCAGGGTTTCGTCCTTCAAGATGGAAACTATTTGTTCTATTCTTCCTTTGGTACAGGAAGGTCAGTTTATGATGACCATAGACCTGAAGGACGCATACCTTCATGTTCCCATTCACAGGGAACACCATCAGTACCTGAGGTTTGCCTTTCTGGACAAGCCCTTCCAATTTGTTGCACTTCTATTTGGTCTGGCCACGGCTCCCAGAATATTCACAAATCTGGTGGCACTATTGGCTGTGATCAGATCCCAGGGAATTGCTGTGACGCCTTATCTAGATGACATCTTAGTTCAGGCGTCATCTTTTCAACTAGCCCAATCTCATACAGAGATGCTGTTGACTTTTCTTTGTTCTTAGGGGTGGAAGGTGAATTTAGAAAATAGTTCTCTAATTCCATCTACCAAAGTATGTTTCTTAGGGACAATAATACATTCCCTGCCTTTCTCTCCAGTCTACCTTTTGTCCATCTGTGGCTCAATGCATGGAGGTGATTGGTCTGATGGTGGCATCTGTGGACATTATTCCATTTGCTCAGTTTCATCTGCAACTGCTGCAACTTTGTATGCTCTGTCAATGGAATGGAGACCATTCGGATTTATCACAGAGGATAAATCTGGACCCTCTAACAAGAGACTCTCTCTCATGGTGGATGTCAAAGGAACATCTGTCTCGGGGCACTTGCTTTCTGAAACCTTCATGGAAGATTATGCCTATGGACGCCAGCCTGTCTGGCTGGGGAGCTGTTTGGGGTCCTCTGAAGGCTCAGGGCCTGTGGTCTCGGTAAGAGTCCTCTCTTCCCATAAACATCTTGGAGTTGAGAGCTATCTTCAATGCCCTATCAGCGTGGCCTCAACTGTTTTTAGTCCGATTTATCAGATTGCAGTTGGACAACATCTCCTCAGTAGCTTACATCAACCACCAGGGAGGGGCTCAGAGTTCCTTAGCCATGAAGAAGGTGACTCTTCTGCAGTGGGCGGAAGCCCACGATTGTCTTCTATCTGCCATCCAGGAGTGGACAACTGGGAGGCAGATTTTTTGAGCAGACAGACCTTTTATCCCGGGAGTGGGCTCTCCATCAAGGTCAAGAGATCCTCAGGACATTCTGATAGATGTCTAGTGGTTCCTTGGAAGTTTTCTCTGGCTTATCTGTTTCCCCCATTTGCTCTCCTTAAACGAGTCATTGCTCGTATCAAACAGGGGAGAGCATCAGTGATTCTAATAGCTCCTGCATGGCCTCGCAGGATCTGGTTCACGGATCTAGTAAGGATGTCATCTCTACCTCCTTGGAGATTACCTCAGAGGAAAGACCTTCTACTTCAGGGTCCTTTCCTCCATCCAAACCTAGATTCTCTGAAGCTAACTGCTTGGATATTGAACGCCTAGTTCTGTCTAAACGTGGTTTTTCTGCAGCGATCATTGAAACTATGATACAGGCTGGAAAACCGGTTACTCACAAGATTTACCATAAGATATGGAGTAAATATCTTTATTGGTGTGAATCTAAGGGATTCTCCTGGAGCAGGGTGCGAATTCCCCGGATTTTGTCTTTTCTTCAGGATGGACTGGATAAGGATTTATCGATCAGTTCCCTAAAGGGTCAGATTTATGCATCATCTATTCTTTTGCACAAACGTCTGGCAGACCTCCCAGATGTTCAAGCCTTTGTACAGGGCCTTGTTAGAATCAGGCCTGTATTTAAACCTGTTGCTCCCCTGTGGAGTGTTAATTTAGTTCTTAAAGTTTTGCAGCAGGCTCCGTTTGAGCCAATGCATGTGATTGATATAAAACTGTTATCCTGGAAAGTTTTGCTTCTTGTTGCCATTTCTTCCACTCGCATAGAGTCTGAGCTTCCGTCTCTTCAATGTGATTCCCCCTACCTTATTTTTCATGCTGATAAGGCGGTCCTTCATACTAAATTGGGGTTTCACCCTAAGGTGGTGTTGGATCGAAACATTAATCAGGAAATCGGTGTCCCTTCTTTTTGTGCTAATCCTTCCTCTCATAAGGAACGTCTTTTGCATAACTTGGATGTTGTGCAGGTTCTAAAATTTGACTTACAGGCTACTAAAGATTTTCGGCAATCTTCTGCCCTATTTGTTGTTTTCTCTGGAAAGCGTAAGGGTCAGAAGGCCACTTCTACTTCTCTGTCTCTATGGTTGAGAAGTTTGATTTGTTTGGCTTATGAGACTGCTGGACAGCAGCCTCCTGAAAGAATTACAGCTCATTCCACTAGGGCTGTCTCCTCTTCTTGGGCTTTCAAAAATGAAGTTTCTGTGAAACAGATTTGCAAGGCGGCAACATGGTCCTCTCTGCATACTTTTTTCAAATTCTACACATTTGATACTTTTGCCTCGGCTGAGGTTTCCTTTGGGAGAAAGGTTCTTCAAGCGGTGGTGCTTTCTGTTTAGGTCATCCTGCCTTTTTCTCCCTTCCTGTTCATTCCGTGTCCTCTAGCTTGGGTATTGGTTCCCACTAGTAATTGGAATGCAGTCATGGACTCTCCATGTCATAGAAAAGGAAACAAAATGTATGCTTACCTGATATATTTATTTATTTCCAAACATGGAGAGTCCACAACCCGCCCTCTTTTTATTAATAATTCAGCGGGTTTTTTTGAGTAAACCTCAGGCAGAACTTGGTAAAAAGATGGCATTGAGACAAGAGATCCTGAGGCAGTGGAAAAGTCCAAGGAGGAACACTGGACATCTCAATTAGATCTATATACCAAGTTAAGTTGGGCCAAGCTGAATCAGAATGACTGAAGAATGCTTCTAATTCTACCTGATCCGATCTATGATTCTTGGGTGTAGTACAAATGGAGAAAAAATGTAGGCTAGGCAAAATGTCCAAGGAACTTCCAGCACATGTACAAGCTCCAATTGTGGATCTCTGGATCTGGCACAATATCTGGGGAGTGTGTTTGAGACCAAAAGCCATTAAGTTTATCTCTGGCAATAATATATTCTGGAAGCGCCTAAGACAAGGCAAAATTGCTGACAGAGAAAATTATAATAATGCTGTAAAGATTTATTGGTTTGCAATAATCTTATAACACATAATACGAAATAAAAATAAATCAGGTTAAAATGTTGTATTATGTGTTATAAGATTATTGTAAACCAATAAATGTTTATATTATTATTATAATTCTTTCTTTCTTCACTTAAGCCTTGACCTTAGCACTTCCAGAATATATTATTGTACATTTTAGGATCAGATTTGGAAGTCTTTGAGAGCTTGTGTAGTACCAATTGGTGCTTTAATATTTATATTATTATCATCTCTAGAAGGCCTCACCTCAAAAAAATTTGATTGAAGATCTCCTGGCTGAAAGATCAATGTCTTGGATGCAAAGGTTGACAATTGAGGTAACTGAGGTATAACAGCTTCTCCTCAGAAGGTTTAAGTTCCTGAATACTTAGAATCTGGAGAACTTCAAGCAATAATAAAAAGTGTTAATGGCAAATCTAAAAAAGAAAAGAATTATCAGTGTCCTGATCAGGAATGGATTCCCGGTCATCTGAAGATAGTTTGCCATCTGAAATCTGGTAAGAATTATCAGAAGCAGACTCCTGAAAAATATTTGGAGCTTCCCTTTTAAGACATGGAAGGAGTAGAAATGTCTTCTGACAGAGAAGGATCAAAGACTTGCATTTTCACTTACTTGACTGAGGCATAGCCATTATTGTTGAGCAAACAAATGGCTAGATTACGAGTTTTGCGTTATGAGCGTCTCGGTGCTAACTTGCAAGTTACTGCAAGTTACTGAGCTCCATACCGCACCCAAATACCAGCGCTGCTGTGAGCTGGTTTTACATGCTCGTGCAAGATTTCCCCATAGACATCAATGGGGAGAGCCGGCTAAAAAAAAGCCAAACACCTGCAATAAAGGAGAATAAAGCTCCGTAATGCAGCCCCATTGATTCCTATGGGGAAACAAAATTTATGTTTAACCCTAACACCCTAACATAAACCCCGAGTCTAAACACCCCTAATCTGCCGCCCCCGACATCGCCGACACCTACATTACACTTATTAACCCCTAATCTGCCACCCCCGACATTGCCGACACCTACATTATACTTATTAACCCCTAATCTTCCGCCCCAACATCGCCGCCACCTACCTACACTTATTAACCCCTAATCTACCGCCTCCTAAATCGCCGCCACCTATCTACACTTATTAGCTCCTAATCTGCTGCCCCAATGTCGTCACTACCTACCTAAACTTATTAACCCCTAATCTTCCGCCCCCAACGTCGCCGCCACTATACTAAAGTTATAAACCCCTAAACCTAACCCTAAGTGTAACCCTAACCCTAACACCCACTAACTTTAACATAATTAAAATAAATCTAAATGCAAATTACAATTAATACCTAAATAATTCCTATTTAAAACTAAATACTTACCTACGGCTAGATTTAGAGTTTTGTCGGTAACGACCCTCGTAGCTAACGCTGGCTTTTTTCTGGCCGCACCTTTAAAATAACTCTGGTATTGAGAGTCCACAGAATGGCTGCGTTAGGCTCCAAAAAAGGAGCGTAGAGCATATTTAACGCCACTGCAACTCTCGATACCAGAGTTGCTTACGGAAGCGGCCAACTTCAAAAACGTGCTCGTGCACGATTCCCCCATAGGAAACAATGGGGCTGTTTGAGCTGAAAAAAAACCTAACACCTGCAAAAAAGCCGCGTTCAGCGCCTAACGCAGCCCCATTGTTTGCTATGGGGAAACACTTCCTACGTCTGCACCTAAAACTCTAAAATGTACCCCGAGTCTAAACACCCCTAACCTTACACTTATTAACCCCTATTCTGCCGCCCCCGCTATCGCTGACCCCTGTATATTATTTTTAACCCCTAATCTGCCGCTCCATAAACCGCCGCTACTTACATTATCCCTATGTACCCCTAATCTGCTGCCCCTAACACCGCCGACCCCTATATTATATTAATTAACCCCTAATCTGCCCCCCACAACGTCGCCTCCACCTGCCTACACTTATTAACCCCTAATCTGCCAAGCGGACCGCACCGCTATTATTATAAAGTTATTAACCCCTAATCCGCCTCACTAACCCTATAATAAATAGTATTAACCCCTAATCTGCCCTCCCTAACATCGCCGACACCTAACTTCAAACATTAACCCCTAATCTGCCGACTGGAGCTCACCGCTATTCTAATTAATGTATTAACCCCTAAAGCTAAGTCTAACCCTAACACTAACACCCCCCTAAATTAAATATAATTTTAATCTAACGAAATTAATTAACTCTTATTAAATAAATTATTCCTAATACTATTTATTATAGGGTTATTGAGGCGGGAGTGAGGCGGATTAGGGGTTAATAACTTTATTATAGTAGCGGTGCGGTCCGCTCGGCAGATTAGGGGTTAATAAGTGTAGGTAGCTGGCGGCGACGTTGTGGGGGGCAGGTTAGGGGTTAATAAATATAATATAGGGGTCGGCGGTGTTAGGGGCAGCAGATTAGGGGTACATAAGTATAACGTAGGTGGCGGTCGGCAGATTAGGGGTTAAAAAATTTTAATCGAGTGGCGGCGATGTGGGGGGGCTCGGTTTAGGGGTACATAGGTAGTTTATGGGTGTTAGTGTACTTTAGAGTACAGTAGTTAAGAGCTTTATGAACCGGCGTTAGCCCAGAAAGCTCTTAACTACTGACTTTTTTCTGCGGCTGGAGTTTTGTCGTTAGAATTCTAACGCTCACTTCAGACACGACTCTAAATACCGGAGTTAGAAAGATCCCATTGAAAAGATAGGATACGCAATTGACGTAAGGGGATCTGCGGTATGGAAAAGTCGCGGCTGAAAAGTGAGCGTTAGACCCTTTTTTGAATGACTCCAAATACCGGCGGTAGCCCAAACCCAGCGTTAGGAGCCTCTAACGCTGGTTTTCACGGCTACCGCCAAACTCCAAATCTAGGCCCTATAAAATAAACCCTAAACTAGCTACAATATAACTAATAGTTACATTGTAGCTATCTTATGTTTTATTTTTATTTCACAGCTAAGTTTGTATTTATTTTAACTAGGTAGACTAGTTAGTAAATAGTTATTAACTATTTACTAACTACCTAGTTAAAATAAATACAAAGTTACCTGTAAAATAAAACCTAACCTGAGTTACACTAACACCTAACCTTACACTACAATTAAATAAATTACATTAATTAATTAAATAAAATTAACTAAAATACAAAAACAAACGAACACTAAATTACACAAAATAAAAAAGAAATTATCAATTATTTAAACTAATTACACAGAATTCTATCAGCCAATCGGAATTAAAGGTGAAAAAATCCTATTGGCTGATGCAATCAGCCAATAGGATTGAGCTTCAATCCTATTGGCTGATCCAATCAGCCAATAGGATTGAGCTCACATTCTATTGGCTGTTCCAATCAGTGTTTGCGATGCGGGAGTATGGCGGTTTATGGTTTAATATGTTTATTATAGTGGCAGCGATGTCCAGAGCAGCATCTTAGGGGTTAATAATTTTATTTTAGTGTTTGCAATGTGGGAGGGCCTCGGTTTAGGGGTTAATAGGTAGTTTATGGGTGTTAGTGTACTTTGTAGCACTTTAGTTATGAGTTTTATGCTACAACTTTGTAGCGCAAAACCAATAACTACTGACTTTCAGTTTACGGTACAGATCTTGTAGTTATAGGCTGTACCGCTCACTTTTTGGCCGGACAGGCAAACTCGTAATACCGGCGCTGTGGAAGTCCCATTGAAAAAGTAGTTACGTTGCGTTACGGCCAAAAAAGTGTGCAGTACAGATATATCTGCAAAACTCGTAATACCGGCGTTAGTGAAAAAGAGCCATAACGCTGCCTTTTCACCCATAACACAAAACTTGTAATCTAGCCGAAAGTCTTTAAATGCAGGAGCAAAATCCACCTCCCTGTGAAGTGCACAAAGGAGTAGAATAAGCACCTTTATAGGAGAAAACCGGGACTAAAGCACTGCACCGCTGTGAGAAGTGCTGACAAGGCTTTTGCAACACTGAAGCATGAGCGTACGCTAGCACCACAGTGGGAAAAACACTACAACTGCCACTCAGAGAAGATCCTTCAAAAGCTTGGGAGCGTACTGTGTAATGCAGTTGATAGCATTACAGAGTTAGAACACTAAAACATTCTCCAAAACCCACAAACACAGAAGTAATAACATTTAGTTCAATAGTTAATTTTTTTACCAGTTGAAAAACAGTGCACAAAAAAACACGCTTTAAATAAATAAGATATACATTATACATTGAAAAAGAGGCATATTACATATAAACAGTAATAAAATATATAAAATACAGTATATATGGCCCAAGTCTGTGGGTATCCTGGTTTGTCCCCTGGCTATGCTATGCATATAAAAAATGTGCCTACTAATAGCCAGCAGGCTTTGTGAATGCTTTGTACTTACCTGAACGACACCCATTCTACTGTGCTTACCTGCTGCAGAGAAGCCCATCCAGTACTGTGTAAACAACAGCAGAGGATTTTTCAGAGGAGTACCATGATGTCCCAACAAGAGGAGGCTGAGGGGTTCAATTTATCATTGTTTGAATGGGGCCAAATACATCTATTTCCACACAAGTCTTCAGGCTCACCAGAAACAGGAGTTAAGAAGCAGTGGTCTTAAGACTCTAAGGTGGCGGACAGCAATCTGCCTGATTGCATACAATTGGGTTGATTGACACCCCTGGCTAGCGGCCGATTTGCTGCAAATCTGCGGGGGACGGCATTGCACAAGCAGTTTATCAGAAGTGTATGTTGTCGGCATTTATTGATGTCTGGCGGACATGATCGCTACAGCGGATCATGTCCACCAGACACATGATAAATTGGCCTCTAAGAGACAGTTCCCTGCGACACCTGTGGAAGGCCTGTGATAAGTACCATGTGGAAATATAGTATCGCTTCCCAGTACTCTATACACACACACGCACATACACATACAAACAAATATGTACACCTTTAAGCTCTACCCAATCAATCACATTGTGATCACTGTTAACACAATTTTAATACTATGTTTATATATATATATATTTAAATGTTTAAATTAAAATATTTAAGGTTAGCGCACCTTTGAGTTAGCACTTGAACAAAAGCCAACACCTGAGTTTTCTAACACACTATAGAAGTCTATTAGAAAAGGGATTTAGTGAGGCATTACTATCTGACCTTCAGATGTTAGCATACCCGAGGATTTTGCTTGAGTGCTACCATTTTACTTTCAACTATAATGTGAGCGCAAGAGTAGGAGCTCCATTGTTTTCACTTGAACGGTGTTAGCACTCACTAGTTTCATTGTAATTCTGGCTCTGAAAATGTTCTTGATAAAGTCGAATTTTACAGATGAACACCAGTGATACAATTTCAGATAAAGGGACATGAAACCCAAATTTTTTTCTTTCATGATTTAGACAGAACATGTCATTTTAAACAACTTTCTAATTTACTTCTATGATCAAATTTTCTTTGTACTCTAGGTATCTTTTGTTGAAAAGCAGGGGTGTAAACTCAGGAGCGTGCACGTGTCTGAAGCACTATATGGCAGCAGTTCTTCAAGAATATTATCCATTTGCAAGAGCACTAGATGGCAGCACTGTTTCCTGCCATGTAGCGCTCCAAGCATCTACCTAAGTATCTTTAAATGTTTATTCAGTTAGAATTCAGTTAGAATCTCAAGCTAAAGAGTGTGCAAGTTCCAAATGACATTAAATGATCACAAGTAAAGCAAGTAGTTAAAGGGACATTGAACACTAAATACATGCTAGATAGAATGATGCATTCAAAGAAAAGATTAGTCCATGACTAACAAGTAGATGTATTTTTTAAAGTTTCATTCGTTGTTTAAAAAGTGAAAAAATAAGTGTAAAGTTTTAGTGTCTATAAAACACTGGGAGCTGCCATATTGTAACTTGTGTTACCTTCTCTGCTGTGGCCAATTAGGGTCAGTTATAAATAGGTCACTAGAGTGTGCAGCCAATGGTTGTGCTGGATTTAACAGTGTTCTGCACTTCCATTTCTAACAGGAACTGAAAAGCTCACAATTTCAGAATGGAATTACAGGCAAAGAGGACAAAATAAATAATGAAAGTATATTGCAGAGTTGTTTTATTATATTCAATTTATCATTTTATATTACCATCTCAAAGTGTTTAATGTCCCTTTAATGTGACGTGCATGATTAATTAGGATCAATAAGCCAAAGACAAAAGGTTATATCATTACATTATTTTAATAGTATTTTCATCCTCCTAATATATTACAAAACTCAGCTGGAGATTTGCACTAAAATTACCATTTAGAATCCATTATTCCTTGTTACAATAGAAGTTGTGAATGAGTACTTGTAGATGTGCAAAGGCTAGAATGATGTTGGAAATATAAACAGAGCTGGTCCAGGATACATTTAAAGTGAAGGTCACATAAATGTTTCCATCATTCTAATTTTGCAGATTAATACATTAGGACTAATTTAGACACAGTAGTAAAAAAAAAAGAATTATTTAATTAAAAAGCACATTCTCTTGCTTTTTTTTTTTAACAAACCCCCATGCCACCATGCAGTAAGATCATTTTTGTTACCTTTGACATACAGGCAGTGCCACCAATAAGAATATAGACAGATGCACCGTGGGGGCAGAGAAAAGTGCTTTCTTGCCTACGATAACTTTGAATAATGCCATGTGTTTGTGTTGATAATGCTGTGGCAAGGTTCAGTGCTTCTGCTCTTTGCCCAAGGTCTGGTTCTTCAGTGGATGCTAATACCCCTACAGTTGTATCTGCCCTTGTTTTACATTTGCTCCTGACCATGGATTTGCCCCAAACTCAGGAGCTACCAGTGTCTCTCTTCTGGGCTTGATGCTTCAGCATAGCAGAAGAGGACAGGTGCAGCCCTTTATTGCCTAACTGATCAATTCTCCTACCAACTCACTAGGGGTGGAAGATGCATTGTTCGTTCTGCACAATGCTGCTAGGATCCTGCAGGTAGAACACAACTGGGTTCTCCTGGGCTCCTCTCTGTCAGGATTTGGAGTGTGGTTCTAGAGATTGGACCCGCCCCTGCATATTACTGATTTGGCAGGAAATGGCTCCACCCCCAGCCCAGCCTGTCTCTATCATTTCTGCAGTATTGACAGACAAATACACACTGGGTAGCTGCATGACTATTTATTTATACATACAGTTTATCATACATCAAGGAAAACTCAGTAGTGCAAGGAAATAAATGTAGTGAATAACCACTTCTACCAGCTACTAATTGGTGAGTTACAAACGATATACCATCCTTCAGATAGAATACGATATGGCAATTTAAAACTGCAAAGTCTGTTGCCGGAGTCAGTCCCCCCAATGCTGCCCAAGCATTACCGGTATTATTCTGGATCTGTGATGCACGGGTACCTCGTACCTCCTTCGAGTGCTCGTCCTTCCGCCGGCTCTGCTGCTTGGCGTCCTCGTGGGTCTGGGAATGTACAGCGTCTCTCCACTTTCGGCAAGCGCCGAATCCTATTGGCTGGTTGTAGTGTCAATCAGCAGGAACCAATCCATGATAGAAATTAGGCTGAAAATCCACCTGTAGCTGTAAGATGAGAACACACACCTCCCCACAGCACGATCATCCAGGAATCACTGGCAAATGGCCTAAAGAGAAAATACGGCAATCCTGGAGATTATGAATAAAAAGTCTTTATTTCAAACAAATGGTGTTAAAAGCACCATAGCCTGGCTATGACTACGGCTCCAAGCCGAAACGCGTAAGCCAGACAGTGCCACACCTGCTGTGCTTTTATTTGTGTGTGCCTTTCGCTTTTAACACCATTTGTTTGAAATAAAGACTTTTTATTCATAATCTCCAGGATTGCCGTATTTTCTCTTTATACATACAGTTTATTCCTTATTTTTTTAAAGTAATTGTTATCTGCTAAAGCCAGTTAATAACAGATATAAAGCAGGGTTAGCATTGTAACATTTGCAGTGTGCATTGCCATTTCTGAGAAATAAAAAATTCCACAATATTCAGAGCTAAATCACCTGAAAGTGGGCGAAATAAATAATAAAAGTATATTGCAAAGCTGTTTTACTACATATAACAAGTCTCAAGGTGTTTCTTGTCCCTTTACATAGTAGATGAGGTTGAAAAAAGACCGAAGTCCATCGAGTTCAACCTATACAAATCTAATATACTTACAAAAATGCTCCAGTTGAGCTTAAATTAATCCCATTAAAAGGTGACCCATGTAACACAAGCAATCATATCCCTGAATTCTGTTTCTAGCCAGAAATTTATCTAAAACATTTTTAAATGTAATTCATAATTTTATTGCTCTTGCAGTGAAAAAACAGTTCCATTGCAGAAGATTAAGGGATATCCAGAGCAGCGAGCAGCGTTTAAAGGGATGGTCTCCTCGTCTCCGGTTTACAGAGAGTGGATACCTCTGATTTACCTGACTTAGCAGTAAATTCACATCTTCATTTTTTGGATAAATGTGCTGAACTAGATTTACGTTCCTTGGACAAGGGGAACGGCAATCGGAGCAAAATTTGCTCTGTCCTATGCCAACCTGTATTTAGGTTGGTGGGAGCTCTTCCGCATCTTTGGAGATACTAATCCATTTAGAAAAAGCATTCTCTTTTATGGTCACTACATAGACGACCCTTTGTTTGTGTGGAAGGGTCCAGATGAATTGATCCCCTCTTTTTTGAGCTATCTACAGGAGAATGAGCTCAATTTAGAATTCACTCACACACATAGTCGAGGGAGTGTTGCATATTTGGATATATTGTTGAAATCCAATACACTGAAACAAAGTGTTGAAGTGGAGCTATTTTAGAAAAGAAATATCAGGTAATACTATTCTGAATGCTGCTTTGTGTCATCCTAAACACACTATTAATGCTATTCCTAAGAGCCAATACATGAGGGTCAAACGAAACTCTACAGACCCTGAAAAATAATCATGTGAATGATCTTACCAATAGGTTTGTTGAGAGAGGCTATAAAAGGGATACTTTGGTTAATATTAAGAAACAAGTGGATGCTCTGGAAAGAGGCAACTTATTTTTTCCTAAACCCAGATCTAATGATCTTGAAAACAAACCTAAGTTTATCACTGAGTATAGCAGTGAATACCACAAGATTTGTGGTATTATCAAAGATTCACTGCCAATTTTATACATAGAGGATAATCTTAGAGATGTTTTGAGAGCAGGTTGCACTTTTGGATCATGAAAGGCAAGGACTCTGGGTAATTCACTATCTCCTTCCATGTTACCTGGGTGCAACAGGTCTAACTGGCTTTCATTAAAACTATTTTTTTTTTTAAATGTAATAGCAATAGATGCAAGTCTTGCTCATATGCTATTTTTGGCAAAGAATTTACTTCAAATGATATAGGAAAAAACTATCAAATGCGTCAGTATTTGACCTAAAATTCTTGTTTTGCAATATATTTATTGACCTGTAGGGGGTGCTGTAACTAATATGTAGGTTTAACCGCCCGTGCTCTCAAGGATAATTTTTTGGAACACCTGAGAGCTATTGAGGATCTGGAGTCCAATACACCGATTTCCCTTAACTTTAAAAGGGAACATAATGCTGACAGTTCCCTTTTGGCCCTTTTGGCATTTCCGTGTATACAAATTATCCCAAGACACCCCAGAGGGGGAAATAGGGAAGAAAACCTTAGACAATGGGAAGTATTTTGGATATTTCATTTGGACACTAGAATACCAAAAGGTTTGAACTCTGAGTGGGATGTGACATTATTTGTGTAATTTACAGCAGTTTATAGTATACACATATATATAAAATCAAGAGGGGGCACCAGCACTAAAAACTATAACACCAATATAATTAATGTAATTAAAAAACGAATATATCCAATACACTTAAACAGAGAGAGATTTCCGTAAGGGTTCCACAATGTCTCAAACTAGGAGAACCAGTGTGTGATACATTAGTATAAGATAATGTAATACAATCAATGACGGTCTCAGTATTGTATATGTGTGCTGCCTGCGTGTTGATACAGTGTACCCTTGTCATTGTTGTAATTAGATGTGGAAAGAGGATATCAAAACAAATGTAAAGGCGCACAGCCGTACAATGAAAATGCACAAATAATTGTTCCTTTGATTTTCAACAAATCTTTGTTTACGGTAAGTATATTGCGCTTACCAGTTGGTACCTCAATTGTATGAGGTAAGTTGTCTGCTCATAAACGATAAAGATGATTCCTTGGCTCTTTGTGAAGTGAAATCCTGGGATATCCGTGGAGTTTTCTTTACACTAATTTAAATCCTGGACTCTCTTTATTTCTTTTCTTTCTCCTGGTGGTGTTTTCTTTACACCAATGGAAATCCTGGACTCTCTTTCTTTCTTTTCTTTCTCCTGGTGGTGAGAACTCTGGTCTCCTCAGGCAATCATAGAGGTTGTTGACGGGAAAGGGGAATCCACATTTGCCTCTGACGAAGAAGTCACTATAGACTTCGAAACGCGTAAGGACGACTTGTAAGTGGGCAGACAGGCCCTGTTTTCAATTTGGCATCTTTTTTATCATAGGAAAATAGACTATTTACTAACCCGCTGGGTAGCGCATCTTTCTGAATAATTATTTCACATAGCAGCCATCTTTTCTCCTCTACAGATATTAGGTTTGCAACCTTTAGTGTATATGAACTGTGTAATATCTGTATAAAAGTACCCTAGTAAGGAGAATTAGGCCTGACTTATTTCAGACTAAACACAGGAAACTTATATAAAGTTCCCGAATTGTACAACTTTGCTTGGGTTATAACAACAGACTCTCTCCAGCTGTATTACTAATATATCTAAGGAGATAATCAACAACAAAAGAGTTTTGATCCAACTTGATGCAGCGTTTGCAGCCAATTTACATGCTATAAACTTACCTCATACTTGATTGAGGTCTTAAAATGTAAGCATATTTTATATGTACATAATAAATTTGTGTTTTACATAAACAGTATTACGCTATGTGTATGTTTTTTTTCCTTCCCGTCAACAACCTCTATAATTGCTGAGGAGACCAGAGTTCTCACCACCAAGAGAAATAAAAGAAAGAAAGAGAGTCCAGGTTTTCCATTGGTGTAAAGAAAACACCACCAGGAGAAAGAAAAGAAATAAAGAGAGTCCAGGATTTCCATTAGTGTAAAGAAAACTCCACGGATATCCCAGGATTTCACTCCACAAAGAGCCAAGGAATCATCTTTATTGTTTACCTCATACGATTGAGGTACCAACTGGTAAGCACAATATACTTACCGTAAACAAAGATTTGTTGAAAATCAAAGGAACAATTATTTGCTAAAAGAAATTTATTGAACATTTTGTATATACCTATTTGGCCACACAATAAAGAGTTGAAGCTACCACAATAGTGCATTTTCATTGTACGGCTGTGCGCCTTTACATTTGTTTTGATATCCTCTTTCCACATATATATATATATATATATATATATATATATATATATATATATATACAGGGAGTGCAGAATTATTAGGCAAGTTGTATTTTTGAGGATTAATTTTATTATTGAACAACAACCATGTTCTCAATGAACCCAAAAAACTCATTAATATCAAAGCTGAATAGTTTTGGAAGTAGTTTCTAGTTTGTTTTTAGTTATAGCTATTTTAGGGGGATATCTGTGTGTGCAGGTGACTATTACTGTGCATAATTATTAGGCAACTTAACAAAAAACAAATATATACCCATTTCAATTATTTATTTTTACCAGTGAAACCAATATAACATCTCAACATTCACAAATATACATTTCTGACATTCAAAAACAAAACAAAAACAAATCAGTGACCAATATAGCCACCTTTCTTTGCAAGGACACTCAAAAGCCTGCCATCCATGGATTCTCTCAGTGTTTTGATCTGTTCACCATCAACATTGCGTGCAGCAGCAACCACAGCCTCCCAGACACTGTTCAGAGAGGTGTACTGTTTTCCCTCCTTGTAAATCTCACATTTGATGATGGACCACAGGTTCTCAATGGGGTTCAGATCAGGTGAACAAGGAGGCCATGTCATTAGATTTTCTTCTTTTATACCCTTTCTTGCCAGCCACGCTGTGGAGTACTTGGACGCGTGTGATGGA
Organism: Bombina bombina; assembly: GCF_027579735.1. NCBI lineage: Eukaryota > Metazoa > Chordata > Amphibia > Anura > Bombinatoridae > Bombina > Bombina bombina. The sequence goes on along the minus strand of NC_069501.1, from coordinate 351,024,261 downwards.
GCATTGTCCTGCATGAAAATCATGTTTTTCTTGAAGGATGCAGACTTCTTCCTGTACCACTGCTTGAAGAAGGTGTCTTCCAGAAACTGGCAGTAGGACTGGGAGTTGAGCTTGACTCCATCCTCAACCAGAAAAGGCCCCACAAGCTCATCTTTGATGATACCAGCCCAAACCAGTACTCCACCTCCACCTTGCTGGCATCTGAGTCAGACTGGAGCTCTCTGCCCTTTACCAATCCAGCCACGGGCCCATCCATCTGGCCCATCAAGACTCACTCTCATTTCATCAGTCCATAAAACCTTAGAAAAATTAGTCTTGAGATATTTCTTGGCCCAGTCTTGACGTTTCAGCTTGTGTGTCTTGTTCAGTGGTGGTTGTCTTTCAGCCTTTCTTACCTTGGCCATGTCTCTGAGTATTGCACACCTTGTGCTTTTGGGCACTCCAGTGATGTTGCAGCTCTGAAATATGGCCAAACTGGTGGCAAGTGGCATCTTGGCAGCTGCACGCTTGACTTTTCTCAGTTCATGGGCAGTTATTTTGCGCCTTGGTTTTTCCACACGCTTCTTGCGACCCTGTTGACTATTTTGAATGAAACGCTTGATTGTTCGATGATCACGCTTCAGAAGCTTTGCAATTTTAAGAGTGCTTCATCCCTCTGCAAGATATCTCACTATTTTTGACTTTTCTGAGCCTGTCAAGTCCTTCTTTTGACCCATTTCGCCAAAGGAAAGGAAGTTGCCTAATAATTATGCACACCTGATATAGGGTGTTGATGTCATTAGACCACACCCCTTCTCATTACAGAGATGCACATCACCTAATATGCTTAATTGGTAGTAGGCTTTCGAGCCTATACAGCTTGGAGTAAGACAACATGCATAAAGAGGATGATGTGGTCAAAATACTCATTTGCCTAATAATTCTGCACTCCCTGTATATATATATACAGCATATATACATACTTTTTTCATTTTTTTCTGTTTTTCTTTTTCTTTTCTCTTTTTCCTTTTTATATTTTATATTAAGTGGTCAGCAGTTTATATTATTCAGCTACTTCACACACATGTTTGTTACTCCTCTTATCTGTTATGCTTTGTTTATGCAGGTTGATCCCCTTTTTATTGCACCTTTTGTTATCAGAATAAGTCGTAGATATGAATACATATGTTTATTATGTATAAGTAGGATGTGCCTGTTTCTTTTTTTTTTGGCAATTGTCGCAAATATTACTTTTTTTAAATTTTATTTTATTTTATTTTATTGAGGTTCAATACAAGGCAAATACATGTCATATATCAGAGAAACAAAGGCAATTTATCTCAGTTTACAACCAGTGCAGACAAACAAAATAGTAAATATACATTACGTATTTATCTACCAGGTACCAATAATGTTATAGTGTAAGATATTTGCCTCCTAGACTATATACCTTCTTAGAAATATCTGAGGCCACTCTAGGACCTCCTAGAAGTATCGCCTGAACAGAACAATAGAAGGTAGTTATGTTCAATATGAGATCACTCATGGATCTCAGATAGGGAACCTCAGGTTATTTTTCTTATGTAAATGTATACCTTGTATACAGCTAACCCCTATTTTCACTCATTATGTCTTATAAATAATGGACCCCCTTAAAGAAAACACTGGCCTCTCCTTGGCCCTATCATTCAAATTCTATTAATATGGGGGCTTGCTGGGGGGCATATAATCACTATAGAAGAGTTTTGAAGATTATCAATGGTCGCAATGTTGAAATCAATATATTAGCAATATTTTGGAAAAGTTTTAGAGAATCTGTGTTCTATTGCTTACCTAGTAAACATACAACTAAGGGTGGGGGGGCGAAGCTACTATTGTGAAGGTGAAAAAAATATGGAACTTGCAGGCTTCAGTTTGAACTATGAAGAAAACGGGGTCTAATAGCAGAATTCCAAGCAAACTACAATCTCCTGTGAAGAAAATTTCTTGGTCAACAATTATATGGCAGTAGTAACAATAGTGGGGGTGGGTTTGCGAGTATTACATACTAATGCCTAAATAGATCTAACATAATGTAACATCATTAAACCCCAGAGCAGGTATCAACAGTATTATCACTCCAAGGTTAACAGGCATCAGGCAATAGGTAAGATAAATATAAGTAAATAATGTTATAACTGAACATATCAAACATATTGGAGTAATCTGTATGGTAACAATCTATGTGAGTATTAACTAAAACCCTCATGTGCAGTATAGCTACGACACAAATTATTCCTAAACATTTCTGTACTCTCGGTACAAATATTATATGGTATTGGTCAGAAGCCTACACATATGCATCCAAATGTCACCTAATATTTCTAGCTTAAAGAGGTGGAGTCCTACTAAGAACTATGCAGTTATGTCGCCCTGGCCCCAGGCGGCACACTGCCACGATTTAACTAACTAAGCCATATGGACGATGCATAGTTCTACGTCATTAGTGTGCAAGTTACTGCAAAAGTAAAGAGAAACTTTATAAAATCCAACTAACATTAACATAAACTTAGACCCATCAACCTTACATCAGAAACACTGCATAGGTCTGCATCAACTAACCAATAAATACAAACATATAGGCATCAAAGATGTACCCCACAAGAGAAGCTTATATTAGGCTTAGTCATTACCAGCCTCATTCAAAATAAAAATGTATAAACATCCAGCACGATACCAACCCTGGAATACCCAAAGTTCAAACTTAGTAAGGTGGGGATATCTACTGTATATTGTCCATAGGAGATTAGGTAGGGGTGCTCAACCATTTAGAGACTTGACACAGAAAAGTCCAGCTCATCCAACGACTAACCGATCTCGGTTTTGCTCCATTTAAAAACAGGGTACTTCCATAGTAATCCACTCTGCCCAGAATGTCCGATGGCGCAGTCAGTGACCACACGCTCTGCTTCTATCATAAGTCCCCACACCGGCAGAAAGCTGATTGCCATCTTAGCAAGTGATGCGTGGTTACTAAATGTTAATGCAGATTGCATATCAGTTATACTGCAGATAAATTATATAAAGTTCATCTCTGGGGTCTTAGTCAACTGCTGTATTGATGCACTTGTGAGATCTCTGTTGATATTCGTTACTATAGCCAGATCACACAAATTCGTCTCCATAGATGGTGTCAGCAGTCCACAAACGATCTGATCATTAGACATCTCAGGATCTGCAGTACTCCGTGCAGTAACAAACTGAGTCATGTCTTGCTGCTGTAAGTTATCGATTGGAACCTTCAGAGAAAGAGTCTGCACTTTTGCAGGGGCAGTACCCTCTGAGCGCTGTTTGTTATCCGTAGCGGGAGACATAGCTGAGATCTCTTGCCTAAGGTCTTGGAAATGCTCCTCCATGTTTGTTAGTATGCCTGTTAGAGCATTCATAATTGCCTCTATTGTATCCATGGTAGACACTAAGGAGCTGGCTAAGTGTGGGGGCAGTGAAGCGTATATGAATGCTATCTCTTCACTTTGTCCCCCCTTGACAGGCTGAGAGGCCGTGGCGCTGCCGTGTGCAGGCTGTGCTGAGTGATCACTTAGGTAAGATGGTGACTCACGCCACACAGATTAGGTTCCTCACTAACCCCAAAGCTGAATCTTGACTTACTTGAGATGTTGCGGGTAATTGCCTCCCGGTAGTCACTCCCACCAATTCCAAGGTGGACGCTAGGAATATGAATGCTCTAAGGGAGAGCTGCTAGGCCGTTGTTAGTCCCCAAGGCATGGCGCTCCAAACGGCAGACTGTTATTATAGCGGTGGTTCAGTTCTTATTAGCTAAACTAGATCAGACTAAGCCTGTGGTGCTTCTATGCTCTTTTAAGAGCCGTTCATGTCAGGTATTTTATAGACTAGAAGCTTGAATAAGTTAGGCTACTGCGGAGCTACAAAGATGTGCGACTACTCTCGTTGCCTGCTGGCTACGCCCTTTCCCGGATGTGCCTGTTTCTGTTCACTATGGGTCACTGAGAAAGTACAATATGTTACTTACGAAACATGTTTGACCGGACGGAAGGGACTTAATAAAATAGAAGCTGAAAACATTTTTCACAAAAAAATAAATGCTAAAACAAGGGGTCACAATCTAAAGTTAGAGGGTAGTAGATTCAGGAGAAATTTGAGGAAGCATTTTTTTACAGCAAGGGTGGTGGATTCATGGAATAAACTTCCATTTGAGGTGGTAAACACAAAGACTGTAAAGGAATTTAAAAATGCCTGGGACATGCATAAGGCTATTCTAAGGAAAAAGTAACATGTAATATGGGTAGACTTGATGGGCCTTTTTGGTTCTTATCTACCGTCAAATTCTATGTTTCTATGTTTCTATGACCGGCCTTTTTCTTGTGATTTATACGAAGTGCATCCCTGTCTGGTGCCTAATAAAGTTATGCTTTTACTTCATCGTGTCCTGTGAAGTCCTGTGACATACCAGGTGCTGCCTGCTTTTTCTTGTCAGAAGATTAAGGGGAATAAACAAGAAAAAGGTGACAGTACCTCAGCACTCAAAGGGTTAATCTTATCAAAAAAGTAATGGTAACAGGGCAGTGGTAGATGCCAGACAGTGGGCATATATTAAAACATACCTTTTACTAGTATCATTCTAAAAGGTAAAAAGAGTGTGACACATGAAGTGTATGTGGTGATACAAACATTTAAAATTTAGGTTAAAAGAGTATATACAAAATGAGTGTGTGACCTCAAAAAATCAGTTGTGGTCCGGAATAATCAAATTATAATAGAGCCCAGCTCCAGGCCCTCACGGTTAACGGATTGCAGCAAGACTATCCAGAAAAAGGGGATTGAGCCCACAACAATTATTCTCAACTATGCAATACTGTAACCGGAGGTCAAGGCTAAGCTACGTGATAAGACACTTAAATGAGGTGAAGACAAAGCTTCAAAAAAAATATATCAGTTAAAGTATCCCAGAATTATAGATTTGAGGGTTCACACACAGAAAATACGGCTGATGCGCATTTCGCCACTAGCATGGCTTTCTCAGAGGCTAACCAGAGTCTGGCCACTAGCCCGGTATTTGTAATGCTCTCAGCCAATCAGAAATGGCTGAGGAACACACCTTTCAAGATAGCCAATCAAGTAACATCTATCGTAATAGGTTAATCCCTAGTCACATGTATGCGCCGAGTCCAATGGTATGAGACCCACCTGTTGTCATAGAGACTAGATGTACAATATCAGTACACAGAATATGAATGGGGACGTATGAGGGGAACCGCAAATTTAACAGTGCAAATTACCGTAACTCTTGTATTGTAGCAATAAGTGACATGATGCGTTAGAGGACTTGCTGATCCAATTCATAAGCAGAATATATATACTCATGTTATGTTGTATCTGAATTATTATCCCAACAGTTCTAAAAGTTGCAAATAGGGTTGCATGATTACTATGAAACCATAAAATGTATGAGTTACAACTATTGCATGCTAGTAAAATAGGATGCGCCCTTATCATGAGCTGCGCCATAGTAATAGGTAATTTACAGACTCACAGTCAAATATCTACAGACATGTGTTTATGCGTAATAGATAGTAAGTGACAATGTCCCTTGCATGGTCCAAACTAAACATATAATTATGTTAAAGTTCAAGTCGTATTGAGTGTATATATATTTGGTCTCAAACCAGTTAAATATTATAGTGTGGATCCTGGATTATATCATGAATGTTAGATGCCCGCAAATATCCACAATGTATCTCAGGCATCGCCAACTGTTAACTTAACATAATTCAATATCCATATGGGATGTAACTAATTACATGGAACACCAATAGGTGTCAATATCTAGTTAAAGTGAAAAAAGGTGAATAAAAAGATATTTTTGAATTAAGAGATTGGTTCGTTATAATTGTAAATAAAGCAGGTTTAGTCAAGTTACAATTTATTTGTACCGTCTTCTTGACGGATATGATGATAACTGCTAATTGGTACACCACATTGCATATCAATACAAAAGTGTTACATGTTAGTCCAATAAATATGGTCATAGTGTGTAATGATGTTTCAGCAAATAGTAAACATCATTGTCATTAGGTTTATGTATGGCAAGTCAGAGTCTCATTTGTTGCTAGTAGATCTAACTTAGAGCGAATAAAGACTTAAATACAATTCCTATAGACCATTATGAATATATATAATACAGTCACCACAATATAGTTCCGTAGCAGACATATTGAATGTAATTCAGGGGATGTTAATAATAAAGATTTCCTGTCAGATATCATAACTGTAATCCCCACATTATGGCGGTACTGTATAATAAGCAATTGAGTAATTAAACAATTTAACAACCAAGTTAAAGTTAATTTTACTTGTAGTGAAACCTAGGCTATATTTAGATATTAAGGTGCAATTCTCCATAAAATACTAATTGCGGGTTATACATATCCTAGATAACCCTCTTGGATGTTAACCATTAAGTAATACATATGAAGGAATATATAGGTATTTCTTAATGCAATAGTAAGTAGTGGTTAAACAAATTCTGTTGTTATATATGAAAACTTAAGCACATATTGAAAAGAAAAATATGCTTTGTTTAGACATATCATAAAATTCTAATTACATCCAAGTTTTAGTAGAAGTAAAGGATGCAGATACGGTAATTTGCACTGTTAAATTCGCGGTTCCCCTCATACGTCCCCATTCATATTCTGTGTACTGATATTGTACATCTAGTCTCTATGACAACAGGTGGGTCTGATACCATTGGACTCGGCGCATACATGTGACTAGGGATTAACCTATTACGATAGATGTTACTTGATTGGCTATCTTGAGAGGTGTGTTCCTCAGCCATTTCTGATTGGCTGAGAGCATTACAAATACCGGGCTAGTGGCCAGACTCTGGTTAGCCTCTGAGAAAGCCGTGCTAGCGGCGAAATGCGCATCAGGCGTATTTTCTGCATGTGAACCCTCAAATCTATAATTCTGGGATACTTTAACTGATATTTTTTTTTTTGAAGCTTTGTCTTCACCTCATTTACGTGTCTTATCACATAGCTTAGCCCTGACCTCCGGTTACAGTATTGCATAGTTGAGAATAATTGCTGTGGGGTCAATCCCCTTTTTCTAGATAGTCTTGCTGCAATCCGTTAACCGTGAGGGCCTGGAGCTGGGCTCTATTATAATTTGTTTATTCCTGACCATAATTGATTTTTTGAGGTCACACACTCATTTTGTATGTACTCTTTTAACCTAAGTTTTAAATGTTTGTATCACCACATACACTTCATGTGTCACACTCTTTTTACCTTTTAGAATAATACTAGTAAAAGTTATGTTTCAATATATGCCCACTGTCTGGCATCTACCACTGCCCTGTTACCATTACTTTTTTGATAAGATTAACCCTTTCAGTGCTGAGGTACTGTCACCTTTTTCTTGTTTATTCCTCTATATACTCGACAGTCAGCACACCCCTACATACTAACAATTATATAATTGAGTACTTGTAGTGCATTAGCACTATTTGTTATAATTACAATTGGAGACTAAATTGTTAGGGGCTATCATTGGTTTTACTACACTATTTCTCATTATTATACAGAAGATTAAGGGGCCTATTTATCAAAGTGTCAACTATGTTGCATTAGCCGGCGTCAATATGCTCGCCAGACATCGCCAGACATCTCCAGACATCGCTGACGTGGACCTGAATACGATCTCCTTATTTATCAAAAAAGCCATCAAAAACATGTGCGTCAAGTACGGTGCGAAGAGCATCGGACTGGTGTTAACTAAGAGTTATTGATGTCGCAGTTATTCGGGTTTTTACCAACTTTATTTATACCATTTCATTACAGTCCATGAACAAGCACATTTCTCTAAAGCTAATCTTTTATTTTTCATCTGTTAATGTCCAAGAAATAGATTTATACCTCAACAAACAATATGTCATAAAAATATATTTTTATATTGATTTGTTATATGATAATTTCACAGAAATTTATGTGAATTTGTATTTCTAGGAGTCATAGCTTTTATTTATTTTTAAAATTATTATTAATGCTAGAATTTGTACATATATCCTTGCACATACTTTTATATATATATATATATATATATATATATATATATTATATATATATATATATATATATATATATATATATATATATATATATATATATATATATATATAAAAACAAAGGAGAGTGCACTCGCAAGGACTTTTCATAAATTTTTTTCCAAATATGTGAACGTTTTCGGGGGATTAGCCCCTTCCTCAGACATACAAAAATACAATGTGAATAAAACCACACCGGACACCCTTATGTAAGGTAGACCAACCAATCACTCGCTCTCCAGAATAGGGTGCCACCCACCAAGTGATGTCACCCCTCCAGCAACGAATGGGAGTGGCCCAAATTAAAAGACAATGTGAACAGCAGGATAATTGTTACAGACCATATACAAAGAACATTTGGGTAAATTGAGTTTAGCCCATAGACAAAATCAGATAAGCACAAAGACAAATAGTAAGGCACAAAATTAAACCAAGTAAAGCACATAGGTAAAAGTTAAGCACATAGGTAAAAATAAACACATAGGTACAAATCATCACAAAATGTCCATATGTACTGAACAGACATGACAAATAGGTAAATATATATGTAGGAAGCCTAATGGGGCAATATGCAGAATAATAAACAATATGCAGTATAATAAACAACATGCAAAATAATAAACAAAAGCCTCCAATCATTATCACAATGTCACCTCTTATAACCAAGCCTAATAGAGCAAAGAAATGTACTTATACTTGTAAACAGGGGCTACTTTATTAGGCACAATAAGCAATCACATTCTATGTTATAATAAAGAGCTAACGATAAGCAAAGCCATATACCAAACCTGTTACGTGTAACCAGCACTGGGGGGTCCTGACCGCTTACGGAAAGACCGGGAATACAGGCTATTTCAACTCAGAACGCAACGGACTGGTTGCTATGGCAACCCGGTGTACACAAAGCAGTCTGTGCTGTAGTAAGCTAGCTAGAAGTGTCCTATGCGCATCGCTATGTGCTGTGCCCTCAAGCATCAGAGGAACAAAAGATGCTGATAGAGACAGCAGGCAAATAATACACGCTAGATCCACAAGAGTCAGCCGGGAAATATCAGGGCAAAAACTAAATGAGCGCCAGCGCAGCAACAGTAGGGAGCCCTGTCAGAGTGGGACATAATATACTGGGGTCATATATATAGAGGGCACAAAAACAACTCAAATATCCCTAATATCTAGAGAATGATATAGGGGGTCATGATGATAGGGATACAATGTTGTACATCATGTGCTGGGAGGAAATGCTAATAACTATCACCAAAAGGTGTCTAACCAGAAAGCAAGTACAAGTAACAAAATGCAAATACATGTTTAAAAATAATAATAATATTAATAAACACAGCCATCCTAGTTACCCAGTATAATACCTTACACATAAGTACCATACAGGTATAGTAAGACATATCAATGGACTATAGCATGTTTCATAGACACACCTGCCCGTCCAAATGCGTATTAAGTCCTTTGGGTATAAGTGTCTCCAAAAGAAAAGTGCAGCGGGCTTCCTTCCTTAGTAGAAGGGTATTTCTGTCTCCACCCCTAGTTAAAGGGGGTACATGATCAATAATAGTATATCTGAGATCTTTGACCGTGTGGTGGTTGTCAGCAAAGTGGCGTGCCACCGGTTGTTCAGATGTCCCATTTTTTATTGCCATTCTGATGGCTGACCGGTGGTTAGCCATTCTTGTGCGTAAGTCATCGGTAGTTTTACCCACATAAAAAAGGCCACAAATACAATGCAGTAAATAGACTATGTGGGTAGTGGTACAAGTCAATCTGTACTTGTGGAAGTATTTCTTCTGTTTATGTGGGTGCGTGAAGTAATTGCCAGTTATTAAAGAACTGCAAGTAGTGCAGCCAATGCACCTGAATACTCCTTTCTTCTCCAAGTTGAGCCAGGTGCCCTTGTTGTAGTAACTTACAGGATCGGTTTTTACCAAAATATCCCTTAAGGATCTGGACCACCTAAAACCAATCCTGGGAGGGGGCATCTGTTTGAACAGTAAAGCAGGATCCATATTGATGACATGCCAATTATCCTGTAAGTGCTTGCTGATTTGCTGTTTATCCCCAGTGTATGTGGTAACAAAAGTCATCCTAGGGGTATTCCTATCCTCTCTAACAACATCCTGATCAGCTAGGAGTTGTAATTTTTGGTGTTTCAGCAATTTTGGAGGATAGCCCCATTGTGTAAATCTATTTTCCATTTCTTGAAGTTGTTTCTCCTTGTTAGGATCTAGTGTGTTGTTTCTAATGACCCGTTGTAACTGTGTTTTGGGCAAAGCGCTTTTAAGCGCTGGAAGATGACAGGACGTATAATGCAGTAAGGAATTCCTGTCTGTTTCTTTTCTAAACAGTGTGGATTGGAGTCTTTGTGAGTCCTTGAACAAACGTACATCCAGGAAGTCTATTGAAGTTGTGGAGTATTGTATTTTAAATTTTAGAGCCTTGGATGAACTATTTAGTTGTTCAAACCAGATTAGTAGATCTTGCTCATGTCCGCTCCAAATGAGCAACAGGTCATCAATGTAGCATTTGTAAAACTTTATCCTCTGGTCCTTGAACAGGTTTGTGTCCTTAGTTTCAAATTGTGCCATATATAAGTTGGCATATGAGGGTTCCACATTAGACCCCATGGCCGTCCCCTGTTTTTGTAGAAAGAAATGTTTTTCAAACTTAAAATAGTTAGTTTTCAGACAAAATTCCACCGGTGGAAGTTCTTATCCATTCTTATCCATTTATTGGAATTTTGTCTGAAAATGAATGTATACGATGTGTAACATTGTATCCCTATCATGACCCCCTATATCGTTCTCTAGATATTAGGGATATTTGAGTTGTTTTTGTGCCCTCTATATATATGACCCCAGTATATTATGTCCCACTCTGACAGGGCTCCCTACTGTTGCTGCGCTGGTGCTCATTTAGTTTTTGCCCTGATATTTCCCGGCTGACTCTTGTGGATCTAGCGTGTATTATTTGCCTCCTATCTCTATCAGCATCTTTTGTTCCTCTGATGCTTGAGGGCACAGCCCATAGCGATGCGCGTAGGACACTTCTAGCTAGCTTACTACAGCGGAGACTGCTTTGTGTACACCGGGTTGCCATAGCAACCGGTCCGTTGCGCTCTGATTTGAAATAGCCTGTATTCCCGGTCTTTCTGTAAGCGGTCAGGGCCCCCCAGTGCTGGTTACATGTAACAGGTTTGGTATATGGCTTTGCTTATCATTAGCTCTTTATTATAACATAGAATGTGATTGCTTATTGTGCCTAATAAAGTAGCCCCTGTTTACAAGTATAAGTACATTTCTTTGCTCTATTAGGCTTGGTTATAAGAGGTGACATTGTGATAATGATTGGAGGCTTTTGTTTATTATTCTGCATGTTGTTTATTATACTGCATATTGTTTATTTTTCTGCATATTGCCCCATTATGCTTCCTACATATATATTTACCTATTTGTCATGTCTGTTCAGTACATATGGACATTTTGTGATGATTTGTACCTATGTGTTTATTTTTACCTATATGCTTAACTTTTACCTATGTGCTTTACTTGGTTTAATTTTGTGCCTTACTATTTGTTTTTGTGCTTATCTGATTTTGTCTATGGGCTAAACTCAATTTACCCAAATGTTCTTTGTATATGGTCTGTAACAATTATCTTGCTGTTCACATTGTCTTTTAATTTGGGCCACTCCCATTCGTTGCTGGAGGGGTGACATCACTTGGTGGGTGGCACCCTATTCTGGAGAGCGAGTGATTGGTTGGCCTATCTTACATAAGGGTGTCCGGTGTGGGTTTATTCACATTGTATTTTTGTATGTCTGAGGAATTGGCTAATCCCCCGAAAACGTTCACAAATTTGGAATAAAATTTCTGAAAAGTCCTGGCGAGTGCACTCTCCTGTGTTTCTATTTGCCTATCTGTTGCACCCTGGGCACTTGTGATTGGCTTTCTGGAGTGCTTGTCTACTTTGAACAAAAAATACCTGTTGCAAATCCGGTGCAAGGGGGTAATGATTAAACTTATTGACAAACAGGAGAAAAAAGTTAGAAATACCCTTAATCCAGCACTACTCGTTTATCAACGTATATATATTCCCACAAGTGAAAGGCGCACAACAGGAATAAATGCAGACAAAACTGGTTTGCACAACAAAAATATCAATCCTTTAATATAGGTAATGCACCCAGAACTCGGTCATCTCCGAAAATGTGGTGCATCACAATACACGTATCAATACTTGACACCAAATAGATATAGTTCTAATAAATGGCAACTATGTTTCTGTTTGAGTCCATACAATATAGAGAAGCCGGCTTTAATTTCTTCGCATGCAAACTGTTCATCAAAAATATCCATGCAGATGAAAAGCAAAGTTAGTAATGAAGCTTTAAGCTTAGGGGTAAGTAGCCAAGCAGTTAGTGATAATCAAAGGTTAATCCAATGAATCAGATGGATCAAGCAAAGCAGCCAAACATTCTTCAACAAATGAGAAACAGAAAACATAGTCTTTGTGGTGGAGCGGTACTTCCCCTTGCCTTCACGACAGTGCAAATAATAACAGCTCCCCTCAATACTGATGTCTAAAGAATTACCATCCGCTTCCTCCATGGCAGGGACTTATATTATACATTACCCTGTTTATCCGGATGGACTAGCGGCTCCGTCTCAAGACACAAAATCAAGTGAGCTGTCACACTGAGTTTTCCGTTCTTCCTACCATCCAGGGCTAAGGTACGTCTTACTTCTCGGGGGCAAACCGCTTCCAAACCACGCCAATTCAGATGCCACGCTCACGGAGCTCCAGTGGGCGTCAACTTAGATAACAGCAATACGTGTTTCACCCTTTACCAATCACTCGGGCTTCATCAGGCATGTGATTACGGCTCAATCCTTGTGAACTATTTATCTGATGCCGGGTGAAATAATTAACTCTTTTGGTGTCACTATTCAACTTAATACAAAAATAAACAAATACATAGGAAGTGCTTCCATGGCCGGCTTAGAGTTACGTGCATTCATTAAGTTGATATACTATAGTTTCTACGATGTGTTAAACAACTCTTTCAACTAAATACAAAAAGTTAATCTTTAAACAATTAAATAAAAAATATAACTGCATTAAACTAAAAATAAAAATGATCAACTCAATTCTAACATTATTTAAACAGGGAAGCTCTATTTTTGTTAGAGACCTCAGAGTTAAAGGAATAAAGTTCCCCTAATTTTTGACTACAACAATTTGAAATATTTAAATGGAAACCAGAATCTATGATCACAATTAACCAATATTGGAATAGGGAAAGGAGGGCACCTTATAAGGGAGAAAGCCTACCAAGAGGGCTAAACGTCTATGAATTTCACTTGTAACACTATTATAAAAAGGGAGCATAACTTAGCTCCTCATTTAAGCCATTGGGCTGTACTGTATCCAAATTGAAAATCCATTTGCATTCCTCTTGGAGGAGAGCATTGTCCCAATCCCCCCCCCCCTTTCACTAACACTCACTTTTTCTATTCCCATGAAATACAGGTTTCTCACCTCACTATTATGCGATTCAAGGAAATGGCGGGCTACACCACTAGTTTTAGTGCATTTTTTAAGGATATCACGTCTATGTTCCTTCATCCTCTCTTTGAATTCCCGGTAGGTTTTCCCTACATACTGCCTGGGACAAGAGCATGAAAGAACATAGACAACTCCCTCAGTTTTACATGTGATATAGCCTTTTACTCTGTGGTTAGTACCTTTGGTGTCTGTGATCAAATTTCACACAACAGATGTTTACACATCTTACATCTGTTACAAGGATAACATCCATTTTTCGGTTTCGAGCTTTGTAACCAGTTAGTTTTATCACGTTTTATATAATGACTGTGTACCAACTTATCTTTGAGAGAGGGGGCTTTTCTGGAGGTTAGTAAGGGAAAATCCCCAACAAATGGGTAAATATCTTTATCCAGGGTGAGTAGATGCCAGTGTTTAGAAAGGATAGCTTTGATATCGTACCAGCTTTCATTGTAAGTTGTGATCATCCTAACTTTATCATCTCTAGATACATCTTTCGTCTGGTACAATAACGATTGTCTGTGGTTACTACCTGCTCTTGAATATCCGTTTTTTAACGGCTTCCACGTATAGCCTCTGTTGCGAAAGCGATTTCTCAAATCATCTGCATGTACTTTAAAAAGGAAATCAGTGGAACAGTTGTGCCTATGCCTTAGGTACTGTCCTATTGGAATACCTTTAATCTGTGAATATGAAGGGTGTTTGCAGCAGTTGGTTTGCGATAACTTTGAGTAAGCAAAGAGTTATCATCATGCTTTGTTAACAATAAAGTAAATTTCAAATTTAGAGTATTAACATTCAAATATGTTATGAATTCTTGCAATAATTCCACTGACCCTTCCCAAAGCATCAGGACATCATCAATAAAGCGAATCCATAAAGTTATCATACCATCAAATTTCATAGGCGCATCCAGCACTGAATCAAGTTCCCATTTTCCTAAATTTAAGCAAGCATACGTGGGTGCACAACATGCACCCATTGCTGTTTCCAAAGTCTGCCTGTAGAATTTACCATCAAACTTGAAGTAGTTGTGTTCCAAAACAAATCATAACAGTTCAATCATAAACATTGTGTGGCTGTCAAATCTACTCCCTCTTTGTTTTAGATAAAATAAAGATGCTTCAATTCCTAGTTTGTGAGGGATTGAGGAATACAACGCCTCAACATCTATAGTTACTAACAACGTTGAATCAGAAAGTACAATATCATCCAATTTGTGTAACACGTCAGTAGTGTCTTTTACAAATGAGGGAATTGAAGAGAGGAAAGGCCTTAAATTCCAGTCAACATATTTTGCAGCATTTTCAAGCAAACCTCCCTGGCCAGAAACAATGGGCCGGCCAGGGGGTGGGGTTATGTTCTTGTGGAGCTTAGGTATGGTGTAAAATGTGGGGATATTTGGAAATTTGACTCTCAAAAAGTCCAACTCGTTGGAATTGATAATCCCATTTGAACAGGCTGCTGATAAAATATTATCAAGGTCTGTTTTGAAATTAACAGTGGGATCACCGGGTAATTTTTCAAAATTTGTAATGCAAGATAATTGTCTCAAACATTCATCTACAGAGTCTTTAGTATCCATTACTGTCACATTACCGCCCTTATCGGACGGTTTTATTGTGAGCATAGGGTCATTAGCTAACTCATACAAAGCTATTCTTTGATGTACAGTCAGATTGTGTTTAACTGAAGGATTAACATTTAGCGCCTTTACATCTTGTTCCACCAATTTCACAAAATTCAGTACTGTAGAGACAGTTGAAAGCGCTAGCATAAAGGTGGACTTAGGTTTAAATGGACTAAATCCTATATGTTATAGTGTGCTTTGCATCTCAATGTCAGTTGACTCACTAAATAATATTTCTAAATCCTCCAAGGATTGTCTTTCCTGCATATCCAAATTTCCGGATGGCGTTACATGTGAGAAAGATTTTTTGAGAATCACCTTACGGCAAATACATTTAAATTTTCATAAATGTAAACGTGTCCACTTTATTCGTAGGACAGAAAGTTAGTCCTTTTGATAATACTTGCACTTGTGCCTCACTCAACATTTTAGAAGACAAATTCACAACTTTCAAATCTTGCGGAGCCCCAGATCAAATCATTGATATTTGCTCTGTTGGCTTCTCAATGGATATGCCTTTTTGGTAGGTTCCCCTTTTCCTGTGTTTCCTTCCCCATATATATGTGTGTGTGTGTGTTATGTCAGTAATATTTTGCAAACATATTTACATGTCCCTGAGTTCCTTTTTTGTTCTAAACAATGTTGTCTGTCATATCTCTGTGTTTATTTATACCATTATATGTATATATTGTAAATGTATTATTATTCTGAGCAGGAATAATTGCAAATATAACATGTAATCAGAGTATCATATGTATTTATTTGCAATCAATGGATATTTTAAGGGATAGGAAACCAAAAATTGAAGTTGCATGATTCAGATAGAGCATGTAATTTTAAAACACTGTAAAATGTACTTTTATTTTCAAATGTGCTTTGTTCTCTTAGGCCTAGATTTGGAGTTTGGCGTTAGCCGTGAAAACCAGCGTTAGAGGCTCCTAACGTTGGTTTTAGGCTACCGCCGGTATTTGGAGTCAGTGATTAAAGGGTCTAACGCTCACTTTTCAGCCGCGACTTTTCCATACCGCAGATCCCCTTACGTCAATTGCGTATCCTATCTTTTCAATGGGATCTTTCTAACGCCGGTATTTAGAGTAGTTTCTGAAGTGAGCGTTAGAGCTCTAACGACAAAACTCCAGCCGCAGGAAAATAGCAGGAGTTAAGAGCTTTCTGGGCTAACGCCGGTTCATAATGCTCTTAACTACTGTACCCTAAAGTACACTAACACCCATAAACTACCTATGTACCCCTAAACCGAGGTCCCCCCACATCGCCGCCACTCGATTTAAATTTTTTAACCCCTAATCTGCCGACCGCCACCTACGTTATACTTATGTACCCCTAATCTGCTGCCCCTAACCCTGCCGACCCCTGTATTACATTTATTAACCCCTAACCTGCCCCCCCACAACGTCGCTGCCAGCTACTTACAATAATTAACCCCTAATCTTCCGACCGCAAAGCGCCGCCACCTACGTTATACTTATGTACCCCTAATCTGCTGCCCCTAACCCCGCCGACCCCTGTATTACATTTATTAACCCCTAACCTGCCCCCCACAACGTCGCCGCCAGCTACTTACAATAATTAACCCCTAATCTTCCGACCGCAAAGCGCCGCCACCTACGTTATCCTTATGTACCCCTAATCTGCTGCCCCTAACACCGCCGACCCCTATATTATATTTATTAACCCCTAATCTGCCCCCCTCAACGTCGCGACACCTGCCTACACTTATTAACCCCTAATCTGCCGAGCGGAGCTCACCGCTACTATAATAAATGGATTAACCCCTAAAGCTAAGTCTAACCCTAACTCTAACACCCCCCTAAGTTAAATATAATTTAAATCTAACGAAATAAATTAACTCTTATTAAATAAATTATTCCTATTTAAAGCTAAATACTTACCTGTAAAATACATCCTAATATAGCTACAATATAAATTATAATTATATTATAGCTATTTTAGGATTTATATTTATTTTACAGGCAACTTGGTAATTATTTTAACCAGGTACAATAGCTATTTAATAGTTACCTAGTTAAAATAATAACAAATTTACCTGTAAAATAAATCCTAACCTAAGATATAATTAAACCTAACACTACCCTATCAATAAATTAATTAAATAAACTACCTACAATTACCTACAATTAACCTAACACTACACTATCAATAAATTAATTAAACACAATTCCTACAAATAAATACAATTAAATAAACTAGCTAAAGTACAAAAAATAAAAAAGAACTAAGTTACAAAAAATAAAAAAATATTTACAAACATTAGAAATATATTACAACAATTTTAAACTAATTACACCTACTCTAAGCCCCCTAATAAAATAACAAAGCCCCCCAAAATAAAAAATTCCCTACCCTATTCTAAATTAAAAAAAGGTAAAAGCTCTTTTACCTTACCAGCCCTGAACAGGGCCCTTTGCGGGGCATGCCCCAAGAATTTCAGCTCTTTTGCCTGTAAAAAAAACATACAATACCCCCCCCCCCAACATTACAACCCACCACCCACATACCCCTAATCTAATCCAAACCCCCCTTAAATAAACCTAACACTAAGCCCCTGAAGATCTTCCTACCTTGTCTTCACCATCCAGGTTCACCGATCCGTCCTGAAGAGCTCCTCCGATGTCCTGATCCAAGCCCAAGCGGGGGGCTGAAGAGGTCCATGATCCGGTCAAAGTCTTCATCCAAGCGGGGCAGAAGAGGATCTTCCATCCGATTGAAGTCTTCATCCAGGCGGCATCTTCTATGGTCTTCCATCCTGAGCGAAGCGGCAGGATCCTGAAGACCTCCAGCGCGGAACATCCATCCGGCCCGACGACTGAACGACGAATGACTGTTCCTTTAAGGGACGTCATCCAAGATGGCGTCCCTCGAATTCCGATTGGCTGATAGGATTCTATCAGCCAATCGGAATTAAGGTAGGAATTTTCTGATTGGCTGATGGAATCAGCCAATCAGAATCAAGTTCAATCCGATTGGCTGATCCAATCAGCCAATCAGATTGAGCTTGCATTCTATTGGCTGTTCCGATCAGCCAATAGAATGCGAGCTCAATCTGATAGGCTGATTGGATCAGCCAATCGGATTGAACTTGATTCTGATTGGCTGATTCCATCAGCCAATCAGAAAATTCCTACCTTAATTCCGATTGGCTGATAGAATCCTATCAGCCAATCGGAATTCGAGGGACGCCATCTTGGATGACGTCCCTTAAAGGAACAGTCATTCGTCGTTCAGTTGTCGGGCCGGATGGATGTTCCGCGCTGGAGGTCTTCAGGATCCTGCCGCTTCGCTCAGGATGGAAGACCATAGAAGATGCCGCCTGGATGAAGACTTCAATCGGATGGAAGATCCTCTTCTGCCCCGCTTGGATGAAGACTTTGACCGGATCATGGACCTCTTCAGCCCCCCGCTTGGGCTTGGATCAGGACATCGGAGGAGCTCTTCAGGACGGATCGGTGAACCTGGATGGTGAAGACAAGGTAGGAAGATCTTCAGGGGCTTAGTGTTAGGTTTATTTAAGGGGGGTTTGGGTTAGATTAGGGGTATGTGGGTGGTGGGTTGTAATGTTGGGGGGGGGGGTATTGTATGTTTTTTTTTACAGGCAAAAGAGTTGAAATTCTTGGGGCATGCCCCGCAAAGGGCCCTGTTCAGGGCTGGTAAGGTAAAAGAGCTTTTACCTTTTTTAATTTAGAATAGGGTAGGGAATTTTTTATTTTGGGGGGCTTTGTTATTTTATTAGGGGGCTTAGAGTAGGTGTAATTAGTTTAAAATTGTTGTAATATATTTCTAATGTTTGTAAATATTTTTTTATTTTTTGTAACTTAGTTCTTTTTTATTTTTTGTACTTTAGCTAGTTTATTTAATTGTATTTATTTGTAGGAATTGTATTTAATTAATTTATTGATAGTGTAGTGTTAGGTTAATTGTAGGTAATTGTAGGTAGTTTATTTAATTAATTTATTGATAGTGTAGTGTTAGGTTTAATTATATCTTAGGTTAGGATTTATTTTACAGGTAAATTTGTTATTATTTTAACTAGGTAACTATTAAATAGTTCTTAACTATTAAATAGCTATTGTACCTGGTTAAAATAATTAACAAGTTGCCTGTAAAATAAATATAAATCCTAAAATAGCTATAATATAATTATAATTTATATTGTAGCTATATTAGGATGTATTTTACAGGTAAGTATTTAGCTTTAAATAGGAATAATTTATTTAATAAGAGTTCATTTATTTCGTTAGATTTAAATTATATTTAACTTAGGGGGGTGTTAGTGCTAGGGTTAGACTTAGCTTTAGGGGTTAATCCATTTATTATAGTAGCGGTGAGCTCCGGTCGTCAGATTAGGGGTTAATAATTGAAGTTAGGTGTCGGCGATGTTAGGGAGGGCAGATTAGGGGTTAATACTATTTATGATAGGGTTAGTGAGGCGGATTAGGGGTTAATAACTTTATTATAGTAGCGCTCAGGTCCGCTCGGCAGATTAGGGGTTAATAAGTTTAGGCAGGTGTCGGCGACGTTGTGGGGGGCAGATTAGGGGTTAATAAATATAATCTAGGGGTCGGCGGGGTTAGGGGCAGCAGATTAGGGGTACATAGGGATAACGTAGGTTGCGGCGGTTTACGGAGCGGCAGATTAGGGGTTAAAAAAAATATGCAGGGGTCAGCGATAGCGGGAGCAGCAGATTAGGGGTTAATAAGTGTAAGGTTAGGGGTGTTTAGACTCGGGGTACATGTTAGAGTGTTAGGTGCAGACGTAGGAAGTGTTTCCCCATAGGAAACAATGGGGCTGCGTTAGGAGCTGAACGCTGCTTTTTTGCAGGTGTTAGGTTTTTTTTCACCTCAAACAGCCCCATTGTTTTCTATGGGGGAATCGTGCACGAGCACGTTTTTGAGGCTGGCCGCGTCCGTAAGCAACTCTGGTATAGAGAGTTGCATTTGCGGTAAAAATGCTCTACGCTCCTTTTTTGGAGCCTAACGCAGCATTTGTTTGAACTCTCGATACCAGAGTTAAATTTATGGTGCGGCCAGAAAAAAGCCTGCGGAGCGTTAACAGCCCTTCTACCGCCAAACTCCAAATCTAGGCCTTAGTATCCCTTGTTGGAAAAGAATATGCACATATCCTACACTAGTGGGAGCTAGTTGCTAATTGGTGCCTGCACACATTTGTCTCTTGTGATTGGCTAAATAGATGTGTTCAGCTAGCTACCAGTAGTGCAATGCTGTTCCTTCAGCAAAGGATAACAAGAGAATGAAACAAATTTGATAATAGAAGTACATTTGAAAGTTATTTAAAATTGTATGTTCTATCCAAATCATGAAAGAATATTTTGGGGGTTCCTGTCCCTTTAAGAGCTGGGCCAGTTTTCTCTCTGCACCTGTCTAACCCCTCCTGATTGCAATCTATTTTTAAAAACCACTCCTTCATAGATGTTATAAAATGGGCTGGCATATAAGATGACATTTCTTACTAAAAATGAAATTCAAGAGAAGGAAGAAATACACTGAAAATAGCATGACAGTAAAGAGGTGATTTTAATTTCTGCTGTATCAGAATCACGACAGTTTAAAGTTAGGTGGGCTATCCCTTTGAGCTATCAGCTTAAGATTATATTGAATCAAACATCAATTCGAATTTTAAAATCATTGTCTAAAATATTACATTGTGTGTCCTAATGTCAGCATCAATGTTTATCTTTAATACTCAATTCACATATACATACTTTCAAAGTATAATACACAATGTAACAAATGGCACTTACAAGTTCTGATGAGTGATCAATGACACAAGTATCGAGCAATTTGATTCATTAGTGATAGTTTAGAATCTGTATTTGAATCAGATTGGCTGATGTCATAAATCATGTGATTATGCATATTCCAATCAAAAGTGGTTGAAAAATTCACTAGTGTGTGGGTTATTTAGGAGTTTGCGTCATAATTGGTGCGAAAAGTGTTGGGCCAAATATGGCGCAAAGTGGAGAGTGTGACTTGTATTACATGGCTTAAACATGGTGCACATAGATTTTTCCAACTAATACATAGGAAGTTAGCTATATTATGTTGTGTATTTATTTAATTTGTATCTCTATATCTATTAGTGCCAGAAGTTTGGAGCAAAACTTTGCACAAAATATGTAGAAATAATATTGTCCCCTTGCTTTGTAATGAGATAAAGTTGTAGCATAATACAAGTAGTAATGTATTTTTAATTTTATCCCTATATCTACTAGTGCACCAACTGTGGAGCAATAATATTGTTTGATAAAGAAAGGGTATACAATTGTAATAAAGTTTATAATTTACTTTTATTATGTAATATACTTAATTCTCTTGCAGCATCGAACATAAGCTTTCTGTGTTTTCAGACTCTCATTGAGTTCAGCCCAAGTCAAAATCTAAAACTAAAACCCACCCAATAAACCCTTAAAAAAATCCTAACACTAACCCCAGAAGATTTACTTACAGTTTTGAAGATCTGACATCCATCCTCCAAGATGCCGGGAGAAGTCCTCAACGAAGAGGCCGAAGTATTCATCCAAGCCCGCAGAAGTCTTCACCCAGACGGCATCTTCTATCTTCATCCATCCGGCACGGAGCGGCTCCATCTTCAAGACATCCGACGCAGAGCATCCTCTTCCTTCCGACGACTACCGACGAATGAAGGTTCCTTTAAATGACGTCATCCAAGATGGCGTCCCTTAGATTCCGATTGGCTGATAGAATTCTATCAACCAATCGGAATTAAGGTTGAAAAAATCCTATTGGCTGTTGCAATCAGCCAATAGGATTGAGCTTTCATCCTATTGACTGATCCAATCAGCCAATAGAATGCGAGCTCTGCAACAGCCAATAGGATGAAAGCTCAATCCTATTGGCTGATTGCAACAGCCAATAGGATTTTTTCAACCTTAATTCCGATTGGCTGATAGAATTCTATCAGCCAATCGGAATCTAAAGGACGCCATCTTGGATGACGTCACTTAAAGGAACCTTCATTCGTCGGTAGTCGTTGGAAGGAAGAGGATGCTCCGCGTCAGATGTCTTGAAGATGGAGCCGCTCCGCTTGAAGATAGAAGATGCCGTCTGGAAGAAGACCTGCCCGTCTTGAGGACCACTTCGCCCGGCTTGGATGAAGACTTCTCACAGCTTCTTTGAGGACTTCTGCCCGGTTGGATTAAGACTTCTGCCCCTTCTTTGAGGTTGGATGTCCGGTCTTCAGAGCAGTAAGTCGATCTTCAGGGGGTTAGTGTTAGGGTTTTTTAAGGGTGTATTGGGTGGGTTTTATTTTTAGGTTAGGGCTTTGGCCCGCAAAAGAGCTAACTGCCCTTGTATGGGCAATGCCCATCCAAATTCCCTTTTCAGGGCAATGGGGAGCTTAGGTTTTTTTAGATATTATTTTATTTGGGGGTTGGTTGTGTGGGTGGTGGGTTTTACTGTTGGGGGGGTTGTTTGTATTTTTTTTGCAGGTAAAAGAGCTTATTACTTTGGGGCAATGCCCCGCAAAAGGCCCTTTTAAGGGCTATTGGTAGTTTAGTTTAGGCTTAGTGATTTTTTTTTATTTTAGTGGGGGTTTTTTGTACTTTAGCTAATTTAATTTAGGTAATTGTATTTAATTTTGTTAATTTATTTAATTATAGTGTAGTGTTAGATGTTAGTGTAACTTAGGTTAGGTTTTATTTTACAGGTACTTTTGTATTTATTTTAGCAAGGTAGTTATTAAATAGTTAATAACTATTTAATAACTATTGTACCTAGTTAAAATAAATACAAACTTGCCTGTAAAATAAACCCTAAGCTAGCTACAATGTAACTATTAGTTATATTGTAGCTAGCTTAGGGTTTATTTATTGGTAAGTATTTAGTTTTAAATAGGAATTATTTAGTTATTAATAGTAGGTTTTATTTAGATTTATTTTAATTATATTTAAGTTAGGGGGTGTTAGGGTTAGGGTTAGACTTAGGTTTAGGGATTAATAAATTTAATATAGTGGCGGCGACGTTGGAGACGGCAGATTAGGGGTTAATAAGTATAATGTCGGTGGCGACGGTTTAGGGGGTGGCAGATTAGGGGTTAATAACATAATGTAGGTGGCGGTGGGCTCCGGGAGCGGCAGGATAGGGGTTAATATGTTTATTAGAGTGGTGGTGGGCTCTGGGAGTGGCAGGATAGGGGTTAATACGTTTATTAGAGTGGCGGTGGGCTCCAAGAGCGGCGGTTTAGGGGTTAAAAACTTTATTTAGTTGCGGCGGGGTCTGTGAGCAGCGGGATAGGGGTAAAACAGTGAAGTATAGTGTGGGTGTTTAGTGACAGTATACCAATAAAGCTGGGAAAAAGCCGAAGAGCAGCAATATCAATGACTGTCAGTTAACAACAGTCCGCTGCTCATCACCCTGTACTTGGTGCACGGCTTTTTGACAGCTTTTTGGTAACTTTGGAGAATGTATTCAGGTCCACGGCAGCGAAGTTAGGCGAGCGTATTGGTGCCGTTGAATGCAAGTAAGTTGACGGCTTGATAAGTCGATGCCTGTGTGTGTATATGTGCATATGGCAGTGTATCTGTGTGTGTCTGTGTGTGTATGTGTGCATATAGCAGTGTTTCTGTGTGTGTCTGTGTGTGTATGTGTGCATATGGCAGTGTATCTGTGTGTGTCTGTGTGTGTATATGTGCATATGGCAGTGTATCTGTGTGTGCCTGTGTGTGCATATGTGCATATGACAATGTATCTGTGTGTGTATGTGTGCATATGGCAGTGTACCTGTGTTTGTATATGTGCATATGACAGTGTATCAGTGTGTGTCTGTGTGTGTCTTTGTGTGTATATGTGCATATGGCAGTGTATTTGTGTGTGTGTCGGTGTGTGTATGTGTGCATATGGCAGTGTATCTGTGTGTGTCTGTGTGTGTATGTGTGCATATGGCAGTGTATCTGTGTGTGTCTGTGTGTGTATATGTGCATATGACAGTGTATCAGTGTGTGTCTGTGTGTGTATATGTGCATATGACAGTGTATCAGTGTGTGCCTGTGCATGAGTGCATATGACAGTGTATCTGTGTGTGCATTTGTGTGTGTGTGTGTGCATATGTGCATATGACAGTGTATTAGTGTGTGCCTGTGTATGTGTACATATGACAGTATCAGTGTGTGCCTGTGTATGTGTGCATATGACAGTGTATCTGTGTGTGCCTGTGTGTGTATGTGTGCATATGGCAGTGTATCTGTGTGTGCCTATGTGTGTGTGCATATGTGCATATGACAGTGTATCTGTGTGTGCCTATGTGTGTGTATATGTGCATATGACAGTATATCTGGGTGTGCCTGTGTGTGAGTGCATATGACAGTGTATCTGTGTGTGCCTGTGTGTGAGTGCATATGACAGTGTATCTGTGTGTGCCTGTGTGTGTGTGCATATGTGCATATGACAGTGTATCAGTGTGTGCCTGTGTGTGAGTACATATGACAGTGTATCTGTGTGTGTGTCTGTGTATGTATATGTGCATATGCCAGTGTATCAGTGTGTGCCTGTGTGTGTGTGCATATGTGCATATGACAGTGTATCTGTGTGTGAGTGCATATGTGCATATGACAGTGTATCTGTGTGTAAGTGCATATGGCAGTATATCAGTGTGTGCCTATGTGTGTGTGCATATGTGCATATGACATTGTATCAGTGTGTGCCTATGTGCATATGACAGTGTATCTGTGTGTGAGTGCATATGTGCATATGACAGTGTATCTGTGTATGAGTGCATATGGCAGTATATCAGTGTGTGCCTATGTGTGTGTGTGCATATGTGCATATGACATTGTATCAGTGTGTGCCTATGTGTGTGTGCATATGTGCATATGACATTGTATCTGTGTGTGTGTGCATATGGCAGTATATCAGTGTGTGCCTATGTGTGTGTGCATATGTGCATATGACAGTGTATCTCTGTGTGTGTGCATATGGCAGTATATCAGTGTGTGCCTATGTGTGTGTGCATATGTGCATATGACATTGTATCAGTGTGTGCCTATGTGTGTGTGCATATGTGCATATGACATTGTATCAGTGTGTGCCTATGTGTGTGTGCATATGTGCATATGACAGTGTATCTGTGTGTGCCTATGTGTGTGTGCATATGTGCATATGACAATGTATCTGTGTGTGAGTGCATATGACATTTTATCAGTGTGTGCCTATGTGTGTGTGCATATGTGCATATGACAGTGTATCAGTGTGTGCCTATGTGTGTGTGCATATGACATTGTATCAGTGTGTGCCTATGTGTGTGTGCATATGTGCATATGACAGTGTATCTGTGTGTGCCTATGTGTGTGTGCATATGTGCATATGACAGTGTATCTGTGTGTGAGTGCATATGGCAGTATATCAGTGTGTGCCTATGTGTGTGTGCATATGTGCATATGACATTGTATCAGTGTGTGCCTATGTGTGTGTGCATATGTGCATATGACAGTGTATCTGTGTGTGAGTGCATATGTGCATATGACAGTGTATCTGTGTGTGAGTGCATATGGCAGTATATCAGTGTGTGCCTATGTGTGTGTGTGCATATGTGCATATGACATTGTATCAGTGTGTGCCTATGTGTGTGTGCATATGTGCATATGACATTGTATCTGTGTGTGTGTGCATATGGCAGTATATCAGTGTGTGCCTATGTGTGTGTGCATATGTGCATATGACAGTGTATCTGTGTGTGTGTGCATATGGCAGTATATCAGTGTGTGCCTATGTGTGTGTGCATATGTGCATATGACATTGTATCAGTGTGTGCCTATGTGTGTGTGCATATGTGCATATGACAGTGTATCTGTGTGTTCCTATGTGTGTGTGCATATGTGCATATGACAGTGTATCTGTGTGTGCCTATGTGTGTGTGCATATGTGCATATGACAATGTATCTGTGTGTGAGTGCATATGACATTGTATCAGTGTGTGCCTATGTGTGTGTGCATATGTGCATATGACAGTGTATCAGTGTGTGCCTATGTGTGTGTGCATATGTGCATATGACAGTGTATCAGTGTGTGCCTATGTGTGTGTGCATATGTGCATATGACATTGTATCAGTGTGTGCGTGTGCATATGTGCATATGACAGTGTATCAGTGTGTGCCTATGTGTGTGTGCATATGTGCATATGACATTGTATCAGTGTGTGCCTGTGTGTGTGTGCATATGTGCATATGACAGTGTATCTGTGTGTGCCTGTGTGTGAGTGCATATGACAGTGTATCTGTGTGTGTGTGTGTGCATATGGCAGTATATCAGTGTGTGCCTATGTGTGTGTGCATATGTGCATATGACAGTGTATCAGTGTGTGCCTATGTGTGTGTGCATATGTGCATATGACATTGTATCAGTGTGTGCCTGTGTGTGTGTGCATATGTGCATATGACAGTGTATCAGTGTGTGCCTGTGTGTGAGTGCATATGACAGTGTATCTGTGTGTACCTATGAGGCTTAACAAGGGTCTGTCAGACCTGATCCGACAGTGCAGATCAGATCTGCCAGACCTCGCTGAATGCGGAGAGAAATACGCTCTCTGTATTCAGCATTGCACCAGCAGCTCTTGTGAGCTGCTGGTGCAACGCCGCCCCCTGCAGATTCACGGCCGCCAGTAGGGAGGTGTCAATCAACCCGATCGTATTCGATCGGGTTGAATTGTGGCGATCTCTGTCCTCCTGCTCTGAGCAGGCGGACAGGGTTATGAAGCAGCGGTCTTTAGACCGCTGCTATATAACTGCTGTTTCTGGCGAGCCTGCAGGCTCACCAGAAACACAGCCCCTCAAGCTCCATTCGGAGCTTGATAAATGGGCCTCCAAGTGTGTGTGCATATGTGCATATGACAGTGTATCAGTGTGTGCCTGTGTGTGCCTGTGTGTGTATGTGTGCTTATGGCAGTGTATCAGTGTGTGCCTGTGTGTGCCTGTGTGTGTATGTGTGCTTATGGCAGTGTATCAGTGTGTGCCTGTGTGTGCCTGTGTGTGTATGTGTGCTTATGGCAGTGTATCAGTGTGTGCCTGTGTGTGCCTGTGTGTGTATGTGTGCTTATGGCAGTGTATCAGTGTGTGCCTGTGTGTGCCTGTGTGTGTATGTGTGCTTATGGCAGTGTATCAGTGTGTGCCTGTGTGTGCCTGTGTGTGCATATGTGCATATGACAGTGTATCAGTGTGTGCCTGTGTGTGCCTGTGTGTGTATGTGTGCTTATGACAGTGTATCAGTGTGTGCCTGTGTGTGCCTGTGTGTGTATGTGTGCTTATGACAGTGTATCAGTGTGTGCCTGTGTGTGCCTGTGTGTGTATGTGTGCTTATGACAGTGTATCAGTGTGTGCCTGTGTGTGCCTGTGTGTGTATGTGTGCTTATGGCAGTGTATCAGTGTGTGCCTGTGTGTGCCTGTGTGTGTATGTGTGCTTATGACAGTGTATCAGTGTGTGCCTGTGTGTGTCTGTGTGTGTATGTGTGCTTATGACAGTGTATCAGTGTGTGCCTGTGTGTGCCTGTGTGTGTATGTGTGCTTATGGCAGTGTATCAGTGTGTGCCTGTGTGTGCCTGTGTGTGTATGTGTGCTTATGACAGTGTATCAGTGTGTGCCTGTGTGTGCCTGTGTGTGTATGTGTGCTTATGGCAGTGTATCAGTGTGTGCCTGTGTGTGTATGTGTGCTTATGACAGTGTATCAGTGTGTGCCTGTGTGTGCCTGTGTGTGTATGTGTGCTTATGACAGTGTATCAGTGTGTGCCTGTGTGTGTATGTGTGCTTATGGCAGTGTATCAGTGTGTGCCTGTGTGTGTATGTGTGCTTATGACAGTGTATCAGTGTGTGCCTGTGTGTGCCTGTGTGTGTATGTGTGCTTATGACAGTGTATCAGTGTGTGCCTGTGTGTGCCTGTGTGTGTATGTGTGCTTATGACAGTGTATCAGTGTGTGCCTGTGTGTGCCTGTGTGTGCA
Source organism: Bombina bombina (assembly GCF_027579735.1). Lineage (NCBI taxonomy): Eukaryota > Metazoa > Chordata > Amphibia > Anura > Bombinatoridae > Bombina > Bombina bombina. Next base: position 350,995,954 of record NC_069501.1, on the reverse strand, counting down.
TATGTGTGCTTATGGCAGTGTATCAGTGTGTGCCTGTGTGTGCCTGTGTGTGCATATGTGCATATGACAGTGTATCAGTGTGTGCCTGTGTGTGCCTGTGTGTGTATGTGTGCTTATGACAGTGTATCAGTGTGTGCCTGTGTGTGCCTGTGTGTGTATGTGTGCTTATAACAGTGTATCAGTGTGTGCCTGTGTGTGCCTGTGTGTGTATGTGTGCTTATGACAGTGTATCAGTGTGTGCCTGTGTGTGCCTGTGTGTGTATGTGTGCTTATGGCAGTGTATCAGTGTGTGTCTGTGTGTGTATGTGTGCTTATGGCAGTGTATCAGTGTGTGCCTGTGTGTGTATGTGTGCTTATGGCAGTGTATCAGTGTGTGCCTGTGTGTGTATGTGTGCATATGGCAGTGTATCAGTGTGTGCCTGTGTGTGTATGTGTGCTTATGGCAGTGTATCAGTGTGTGCCTGTGTGTGCCTGTGTGTGTATGTGTGCTTATGACAGTGTATCAGTGTGTGCCTGTGTGTGCCTGTGTGTGTATGTGGGCTTATGGCAGTGTATCTGTACAAATGGCTCTTAGAAAGATTTTGAGAGGGCCTCTAACTTTAGTGAATAAGTTCCATAACATAAGGTTTGAAGATAACTTTCTCACTGTACATACCTTTGAATTTAGTGTTAGGCACAAGGGCAGCAGCATGATAATGGGTGATAGTGCCTAAGTTATATAGTGAGACCTTATTAAAGTCATTTCTATACATGAATATTATATAAGCACAAATAAAGGGACCTCCTGATGCAGGGATGACAAACTCTAATGTGTTACATTACTAACCAATGTCCTGTGACCAAATGTCCTATGACCAAATATCTTATGACCAAATATCTTATGACCAAATGTCCTGTGACCAAATGTCCTATGATTAAATGTCTTATGACCAAATGTCCTATGACCATATGTCTTATGACCAAGTGTCCTATGACCAAATGTCTTATGACCAAGTGTCCTATGACCAAATGTCTTATGACCAAATGTCCTGTGACCAAATGTCTTATGACCAAATGTCCTGTGACCAAATGTCTTATCACCAAATGTCCTATGACCAAGTGTCCTATGACCAAATGTCTTATGACCATATGTCCTATGACCAAATGTCCTTGTGACCAAATGTCCTTGTAACAAAAAGTCCTTGTGACCAAAAGTCCTTATGACCATATAGCTATGACCATATGTACTATGGCCAAATGTCTTATGACGAATAATCCTAAATCCGTCATCATACTGCTGAGAATACTCTGTGTCTTTGAAGCTATAACCAGTAGTACAAGTATTTCTATTGTGTACATGAGGATTATTAGATCTACAATTATATGTTTTAACTGTATTTCTACAATCTTCCAACTGGATCGGGTCATACTGTCTTTTTGTTAATCTTTATTTTATCTCTAATGATTGTTGTTTATAAATTGTATCAGACATGGTGTTTCTACGCAATCTAATAAACTGTCCTCTTGGGATGGCCTTGATTTATTGTTTAGGATGCTGAGAAGCAGCGTGTAGGATGGTATTTAAATAGGCTAAAAAATCACCTATTAAGGTACGAGATGAGAAGAATCGTAACTTAATAGGTGATTTTTAAGCCTATTTAAATTCAAATAAATTAGGCTTACAGTTTACTGGAGAATTTAATAAACAAGAGGTTAATTTTTAAGATCTCACACTTCAGATAGTCAATAGTCAGATTATCACTAAAACATTTAGAAAACCTACAGCTGGTAATACCATCCTACACGCTGCTTCTTAGCATCCCAAACATTTAATCAAGGCCATCCCAAGAGGACAGATTATTAGATTGCGCAGAAACACCATGTCTTATACAATTTATGAAAAACAATCATTAGAGCTAAAAGAAAGATTAACAAAAAGAGGGTATGATCTGATCCAGTTGGAAGATTGTAGAAATACAGTTAAAACATACAATCATAGATCTAATTATCCTCATGTCCACTACAGAAATACTCATACTACTGGTAAAGACACCATAGTGTTTATTTACAGAGTATTCTCAGCGGTCTGATGACAGTAAAGATTCTTAAAAAACACTTGCACATATTGTCAGGGGATCAAGTTCATAGGCCTATGATTAACAAGTGCAGATTTGTCTCTAAAACAAAACAAAAACACTGGCTGGATCACTATCTTCTAGTTTAGTATGAAGTAATATTATGACAAGAACATCTAATTGGTTGACTAGAAAATGTTATTTTAAATGCGGGAGTAGGAGCTGTAATACTTGTACTAATGTGATAATGGGAGACACTTTTGTATCCAATTATGACAACATTATTATTATTATTATAAAGTATTTGTAGAGTGCCAACAGATTCCGCAGCGCTAACATTCAATACAACATTCATTTCTATGCCAACTGTAAAACTACTTTTGCTGTGTACCTTTTAAAATGTAATCTATGTCATCGCCAATACATGGGTAAAACCTCACATGAAGTCAGGACAAGATTTTGTGAGCACGTGAAAGATGTTAAGAACTACAAGGACTTAGAAGTGGCTAATGACTTTAACAGCTTTCATTTCTCTAATATAGCGGATATATCTATACAGATTATAGCTGTAGCCACTATTCCTCCAAGGGGAGGTACTAAACAAAGAATCCTGGACAAAAAAGAATTGTTCTGGATTCTGAAACTACATTCACATGTACCATATGGTATGAATAAGGAATGTGGTATGTTATTTCAAGATATATCGCTTGCATATCTAATAACTAAGTTCACTTGTATCTTCTGGTGTGTATATCTGCTAAAACAAATAAATAAATATATACACTCAGTGGGAAATAACAGTAACTAGGAATGAGGTTTGTTGTATAAAAATCTCTATCCCTCTTATTAATGTATTATATGTTTAAAGGGACAGTCTAGGCCAAAATAAACTTTCATGATTCAGATAGATCATGTAATTTTAAACAATTTTACAATTTACTTTTATCATTAATTTTGCTTTGTTCTCTTGGTATTCTTAGTTGAAAGCTTAACCTAGGAGGTTCATATGCTAATTTCTTAGACCTTGAAGCCCACCTCTTTCAGATTGCATTTTAACAGTTTTTCACCACTAGAGGGTGTTAGTTCACGTATTTCATATAGATAACACTGTGCTTGTGCACGAGAAGTTATCTGGGAGCAGGCACTGATTGGCTAGACTGCAAGTCTGTCAAAAGAACTGAAAAAAGGGGCAGTTTGCAGAGGCTTAGATACAAGATAATCACAGAGGTTAAAAGTATATTATTATAACTGTGTTGGTTATGCAACTGGGAAATGGGTAATAAAGGGATTATCTATCTTTTAAAACAATAAAAATTCTGGTGTAGACTGTCCCTTTAAGTATTTTTATATACTCATCAGATTTTTTTAAAATGATCAACATTGTTATTCATGTAAGAAGTCCAATATAGTTAATGTACATATATGAAATGAGATTCTCTATTAATTGAATTAATCCTAATACCTTGTTTTTAATGTGAATTTTTTTATGTATCCAAATTCTTGTAATGTGAGATACGGGTTAATCTGTCCCTATATGAGGGCTACCATTTCCTGCATATGATAGTCTATGATTAAGCACCACTAGAGGGCATGAAATGCGCCAGGCTCTTACCCTCCTGTCTGTTTTGTCTGCCATAGTTATGGACTGAATTTTTTACTAAAATTTAGTAAAAGGGTTATTTTAAATTTACCACACTTAGTAGTGCCTGAAACTGTCTGTTCGTAAAGCCTTACTGATATTGCCATTATCAGTTTGTTATCTCTGTTCCTGTATCCTATGCCTATCATTTCTGTTCTTATTTACTACTTGAAAAGTTTTACTGTTTAAATCCCTTTATTACCCATTCCTCAGTTTTGCATAACCAACATGGTTATATTAATATACTTTTTACCTCTGTAATTACCTTGTATTTTAGTTCTTTTGACAGACTTGCATTTTAGAAAATCAGTGCTGACTCTAAAATAACGCCACGGGAGTCAGCACAATGTTATCTAAATAGCGCACATGAACTAGCATTGTCTATATGTGAAACTGTCAAAATGCACTGAGATCAGAGGTGGGCTTTAACAGTTTAGAAATCAGTTTGAACCTACTTAGGTTTTACTTTACAAAAAGATTACCAATAGAACACAACAAATTTGATGATAAAAGTTCATTGGAAAGTTGTTTAAAATTGCACGCCCTGCTAGATGCTCTGGCCCTGGTTTCCGGTGGAGGTGGAGCCACACAGGTGTGCCTGCACAGGTGCGCTTCTCAGGTGCGGCTCAAGCTACAGCTCCAATCCCACAGACGCTGGCGGTGGATTCTTCGCGCCTGGCCCTAAGGTTAAGGGCTATTCTCTTAGGAAATTCAAAAAAGATCTGATCCGGAACCCTGTAATCCAGTTACCTGGACTTTTGTATCTGGCTGTATCTGTTTGCCTCTTGTATCTGCATCAGACTTACACAGTATCTGTGTTGTTTCTCCTTATGGTTTGGGACTTTTCTAGCCCTCCACACGAAACTTGCACACCTTGTACAAACTAAAACCTTCCCCTCTCCCGGCACGCCAACGGACCTTGCTAATTGAACCCCGGATCCGCTGTTGCACCTCAAACCCCACCCGCTATTACCTCCTGCTTCCTCCGCTGTGAGGCTGACCGACCTTCGCCTTCTCCTTCTTCCCTCCCCCACCGGTGCTGCGTGGGAGGGAGCTGGCCCCAGCCCTGGAGCGGGGTCTCGGTTTAGGAGCAGGTCCTTCATTTGGAGCCGGTATCCGGTACAGCACTACTTCCTCCCCTCCCACCGGTGCTGCGCGAGGGGAGTTGTTTGCAGTTGCAGCCCGGGTTGCTGGAGCGAGGAGCGGCGGAGAATACGGCACAGAGGTCGACAACAGTGCAGGTGGACGGCAAGCTAGCACACGAAGGGGTGAGTGTTTAATTCAGCACATGGCTAAGATACCCCTTGCAGTCACATTATACTACAGCACTTAGCGGAGGGGGGAAGTGGAAGTGATTAGAATTGGAGGCTAGAATGGAAACTGGACATGTCACATCTAAAAAGGGGTACCCAGTAAGACTCTCTTAAGGATCATCATATATTACCCCTCCTATGCTCTGGGTTTGCTGGAAATAAAAAACTCCTTCAGTTATTAGTAGAACGATTCTCAAAAGCACTGAACTCATACATTGCTCCTGGTCGATTTAAGGGAAGCTCAGATGAACAACGTATCCCTATGTTCAGGGATAACCTGTGTAACGCAATAAGACTCAATGTACCTAATCATAAATTTGTAACCATGATTGATACAATGTATGTTGTGTGAACATTCTGCTCAAGCTCATAAAATTGCATCCAGAGCTACTCAGAACGTAGTACAAAGAGAAAAGGAAAAAGAGGGAAAGTAAAAGGAAAAACTATTTTCCCCTGGGTTACTTAAAACTGCATTATAGTTGATCTCAGAAATTACTTTTCGTTACTTTGACCTGGGTCCCTGTCTTGTGCTGACTTGCTAAATACAAAGTCCTGGGGATATCTCATTTCAAGTCTGTTAAACTTAAAAATTGCTCTTATATGCAATGATAATCAGCGGCTACTAATTTAATACAGTTAACACAGCTATCTTTTTTACAGCCTGCTTACAGTGTTTCTTCTATTAGTATAAATTCAAGAGTTGCATAAGAAGGGCTAAGCTATACAGAATATGTGAGTCTTTAAAAATTTAAAACCTTTATAGTTAAACTTAACCAACTTCTCAGATAATTATCAGTATTTACCCCTTAGCAGTCTTCTAATTCTTCTGAAACCATGACTAGACTTTTGAAATTGAATATTTATAAACATGTTGAGAATAACAAAGTAAATCTATGAAATTATCTGAAGGGACCTTGTTGAATATTACGAAAGCTATCTTGATTTAAAAGGGTAAAACACTCATATAAATTACTTAAAGAATAGTCTAGAGCTGCATCATAGTTTATGAAGTAAAAAGCTGTGCATTTGTGTATACAGAGACTAAATCACTCAAGACGTAGAAACCTATTTTTATTTAAAAGAATATATTTAAGCTTACTGAGTCTTGATTCAGGGGTACTTAGTATTTGATATTACACAGCTCTATAACTGTCCTGAGAAAACTCAGGGAGACGTATACACTGTGTATTGTTCAGTGAAACCCTCTTCTCTCTCTCTTTCCTTTTTTTTCTTTTTTTTGTTCTCTCCCCCTGTTTACCTTTCCCTTATTGCTATTTTCAACCCACATATGACTTGGTGAATATGCCGGAGTATATTCTCTGACCTTTGATAAACTAAGCCACTAATCAGTACAACAGTAGGTAAAACAGCAGGTAACCATCTTGCTTAGTCTAACGACTCTCTCTTAAATTGCTTTAATTCTCTGATATACATGGCTTGGTGAGCGAGCCTTAATTCACCTTTTGGACTGGGTTTTCTTTTTTGCTTATTAACTAATTATTTTTCCCCCTTCACTAGGATAATAAAGACACAACCCCTGGCCCGCACTTCCCCCACAATCCCTCACCCCTTCCCCCCACTTTTCATTCCCCCACTTGTGCACTGGGAGAACTCCCCCAATCAAACAAGCTCTCCCCCTCTCTTATTTTCTTTTTTTTCATTGGAATCACTACATGGACAAATTTCTTCACTCTCACCCTAAGACTCCCTCGCCTGCCATGGCCGCAAGGCAAAGAGATAGGAAAGCAAAGAACACTTCAGGCATATTGCCTGAAACTCATGAAACAAATGCTGTGGCACCCCTACAGACTGAGCCATTTGATATGCAAGCTCTGGTTACCAAAATAGCAGAAGCTCTGGCCCCTAATTTTGATACACTCAAATTAGAGATCAGACAAGACATCACACTTCTATCTCAGGAAGTTAAACAGTTTGCTAATAGAATCAAGGAAATTGAACAGAGAGTGTCAGATCTCGAAGATCTCACCACTCTTCACAATACCAATCTAGACTCCACTAACCTTTCTATCACTGCTATGCAAGCTAAACTTGAAGATCTCGAGAATCGTTCCCGTAGGAACAATATTCGGTTAATAGGGGTCCCTGAGGATAAAGCCTATGAGGATCTAAACTCCTTTATTTCTGAATCGCTACCTCAACTCCTTAAAATCCCCCCTAATCACCCCCCAATTCTTGTTGAAAGGGCACATAGAATGGGCAGACCCCGAGCGGACAATAAAGGCAACCATAGACCCAGACCGGTAATAGCGAAATTACTAAATTTCCAAGACAAGGTCACATTATTGCAATTTTACCGAAGAAATCAGCCCATTACGCTTGGGGAATCTAAAATTCTCCTTTTCCAGGACTTCTCAGCCGAAACAACAGCTAAAAGAAAGTTGCTTGCTCCCATCTGCACCAAATTAATTCATCAGGGATATTAAGCTACTATCATTTACCCTGCAAAACTCAAAATTACAGAGGCTGAGAATGTCTACCTGTTTAACACCACACAAGAGGTAGAACAATATTTAAAAGATGCAGATGTGTCAGGTTCATAGACACCAAGCCAGAATTAGGATATCACTGCTGTAATGCAGTCTCTCTCTTTTCTTCCTCCTTTCCAAATGTTTGTGTTTGTGTTCATGTGTGTTTCTTTTTTTTTTTTTTCCTTTTTTTTTTTTTTTGTTTTTTTTTTTGTTTTGTTATTCCTCTTACTCCCCTTCCTCTCCCCCCTCCCACACGGACTCTACTTGGAAACTCAATTAGTAACAAATGGCAAATTTTAAAATAATCTCCTGGAATGTGGGCGGGATTTCCACCCCTATCAAAAGGAAAGCTATTCTTACACACCTTAGGAAACTTGGGACAGAGATAGCTTTCCTACAAGAAACGCACTTGTCACCGGAAGAGTCCTTGAAACTTAAATCCTCCTGGGTGAGAGAAATGTTCTTCTCCCCGGGAGATCGAAGGAGAAGGGGGGTGGCCATCCTGATCGGGAAAAAAATCAAATTGGAGGTTACTTATAACGAAATAGACCCTGATGGAAGATTTGTGATAGTTAAAGCAAAAGTAAACAATGCAATCTACACTATGTGTAATGTTTACGCTCCCAATAAACTAGACCCAGCTTTCTGGTCCAGACTTCAGGCTAAAATTCTCGCGGTCCAGGAGGGGCACTTAATTCTAGGTGGCGACTTCAATATGGCTCCACACTCCCCACTTGACAGACTTAGAACCACCAACAAGCTGGGCAAACAAAAACGAGACAACTTAGAAACCAAATTAATAAAATTAATTACGCATAATCTTGCAGTTAGAGATGCCTGGAGGCTTCAGAATCCCAATGTTAGGGATTTTACTTGTCTATCAAGAGCGCATAAGACGCTGTCCAGAATCGATCTCTTCCTCATTAATGACAGAATAACCCTTTCAGAAGTGAAAACAGGCATATTACCGATTTTTCTCTCTGACCATGGCCCTATTTCACTCGAGATCCAGTCTAACCTTCACAAAACTTGCCCACCTCGTTTTGTTTTCCCCTCCTTCCTCGCAAATTATCTGAAATTTAAAAATTGGCTTAAACTTAAATTTTCTGATTATCTATATCATAATCAGACCTACATTGACTCCCCCCTGGTCTTCTGGGAAGCCGCTAAGGCAGTCCTTAGAGGCGAAATCATAGCCTACAGCGCTGAAAGATCCAGGAAAATAAGATCAAGAGAGAAAGAAATCACTAACTCACTAATCAATTCGTATAATTCTTATCTACTTGAAAAAACACCTATAAACTGGGCAAAATACATCAGGGCCAAAAATACTAGAGACACATTTGCGGTTTTCCAGGAGACTCAGAGGGACCTGAAACTTCAAGCCAGAATGTACAGATTTGGGAACAAGTCTGGCAAACTACTGGCAAACTTGGTCAAAAGAGAGAAAAAGGTATCCCCCATCGAGAGCATCCAACAGGAGGATATCCTCCTTGAGATGTCGGAGGAGATAGCAAAGGCATTCACCAGTTATTACCAGGATTTATATACACGCAGGACCCCAGACCTCACGCAAGCATCCCATTTTTGGAGCAATATCACATGTTCCAAAATCTCAACTGACGCGGTTGACACTCTTAATGCCCCAATAACTGAAATAGAGATTACAAGAACTATTACGGATCTCACCACCAATAAGACCCCTGGACCAGATGGCCTCCCAAACGAGTTCTATAAAATTATGAATATTGAGATTGCTCCTTATCTTAAGAATTTATTTAATAAAATGTATGTTAGCGGTGACCCTGTAGCTACCTCTTTTTCTGCCTCCAACACCATTTTAATCCTGAAGGGCGGAAAAGACCCCTCCCTAAAGGAATCATACAGGCCTATAGCTCTCCTAAATGGAGACCAGGCTGGATTTCTTCAAGGTCGCAACTCCTCAGCAAAAATCAGGGAGGTTCTGACCATTGCAGAGTATTTCAGGAATTTGGAGGCGCCGGAGAGCGGGGGCGACGGGGTAGCACCAGATCTGGCTATTGTTTCAATTGATGCAGAGAAAGCATTTGACTCAATAGATTTTGACCATCTCTTTACCTCCTTGGCCAAGTTCGGCTTTAGAGGTAAGTTTCTTAATTTTATTATGAATTTGTATAAGGAACCTTATACAACTCTGATCGTCAACCATCTATCATCTCCATGGATAATCCTTGGAAGGGGCACACGCCAGGGCTGCCCCCTGTCCCCCCTGCTTTTCGACGTCTCAATTGAACCATTGGCAATTATGGTCAGGCAGCAACTATCAGGAATCAAACTGGGCAAGCAGGTCACAAAAATCGCCTTATATGCTGACGATTTATTGTTATATCTTTCAGACACTAAAACCAGTATACCCAAATTACTAGACATTACTACTAGTTTTGGTGCCTTCTCGGGCTACAAGATAAACGAAGCAAAATCAGAGCTGCTATGGCTCAGACAAAATCGCAACTCTCCTTCTGATATTCCCTTCACTGTATCGAGAAATTTTCTCAAATATCTAGGAATCCTAATCCCCTCCTCGCCGGGGGAATTGTATGAGCTTAATATCCCCCCAGTATTAACAAACATTAGGGAGAAACTTAAAATCTGGCAATCATTGCCACTTTCCATCTCTGGACGGGTTGCTCTATTCAAAATGACCTTGCTCCCCAAGCTTCTCTACGTATTACAGAATATTCCATTAATTCTTTTAGAGAGGGATGTGCGATGTCTTAACAGTGCACTTAGTAAATACCTCTGGCAGGGAAAGAGACCGAGAATATCTTTAAACAAACTCTCTCTATCAAAAGATAATAGTGGCCTTGCACTCCCAGACATCCGATCATACAATTATGCCTTTTTGACCCGAGTGGTGGTTGACTGGATCTCTCAAAGTAACTATGTTACGAACAACTCTCTAGAAGAAAATATCTGCTATCCCTATCTACCATTAGCCTTAATTCATTGCCCACCTAAAGAATTACCAGGTAAAATTAAAATGCTTAAATCTTTTTCTAATCCTTTAAAGGCCTGGTGGAAGGTGGGTAAAATATTGTCTTTAAATTGCAAAGTCTCTCAATATCTCCCGTTACAGGGGAACCCGAATTTTCCGGCAGGAGTAGACTCTGTAATATTCAAAAAGTGGCACAATCTAGGTTTAAATAGGTTAATACAACTATGGGACATAGAAAGGAACTGTGTGAAATCTTTTGATAATCTGAAAACAGAGTTTCAAATCAATAACAAAGATTTTTATGCTTTTCTGCAAAGTAGACATTTACTACTTGAGTTAATGAGGGAGATTGGCTGGAACTGGACTTTGGGTAAGCTGGGAAGTTGGGTTACCTTGTTTAAAAATGGAATTAGCTCTATTTCCTTTTGCTATCAGCTAATTAAATCAGGTAAGGACGAAACAGAGCTTGAAAAAATTACTAGGATGTGGAACCAGTTGGTTCCACATGTTGGCATCGACGTAAAAACCATTCAGTCTTCAATTCGTAAAGTGGCCCAGGTCACTCTCTCAGCCACTTGGCGGGAGACACATGTCAAGCTCCTTCACAACTCATATTTTACTCCTCAAAAGGGCCACAAAATCTACAACTCCAGCTTCAATAAATGCCCAAAGTGCTCACTTCCTACAGTCGATTTAATTCACATGATCTGGAGCTGTCCCAGAATAAGGCATCTCTGGCGGAAATTAGAGTTTTGGACCCTTAAAATCCCCCACGTGAGTCTTTCACAACTATCAATTGTTTTTGGCCCTAAGAACCACAACTCATGCCACAAACTAATACTTCTCTCCATACTGGCAACCAGATACCTCATTTTCAAAAAATGGAAATCAAGAGCAATTCCATCGATCCCAGAGATAAAAAATTGTCTGAAAAAACAATGTTCTCTAGAACAAAGAGATACTAATTTAGATAATGAATCAGACATTAAACAATTTTTTTGTAAATGGTCAATTTTCATTAAGTCACTACCCGTCACAGAAATGAATGACCTAATATTCCCTTTCAGAATTCGGAACTGGTACTGCTTGGTCTCTGGTAATGACTAAGTAAAGTAAAAAGACTTAGATGTCTCCTGGAACCCCCGCGGGAAGGCCCCCTCCTTCACTTCCTCCCTTTCCCTTAATTTTCAGCTCCATGTGGGGGGGATAGGGGTGAGGGCCCCTGCCCCTTTTTTCCCTTCCCCACCTTTTTATTATCTTCTTGTCTTCTTTCCCTTTCCCCGGTTCCCCTCTTTTTTTTTTTTTTTTGTCTTTGTTCTTTTTTCGGTTGTTGTATTGTTTCTGTTTTTTTGAAGATAAAGAAAACTCCAACACTAGGCATATACTAAAAGTTGGTTCTCAATGTTTTGGGTTAAGATGTTCTGCACACCCTATATTGATTTGTATTACATATTATGATATGTTTGGTAATTATGCATGAACACCTGAAGTTATTGATCGTGTTTCTTATTAGTTGATTATGTATTAATGCTCATATGTGCCAATTGTTGGTTAACAAATAAAAGGATTAAAAAAAAAATTGCACGCCCTATCTGAATCATGAAAGTTTAATTTTGACTTTACTGTCCCTTTAAGTTATTGCCCTTATCTAGTAGTTTCCGTTCAGAATATCCGTTAGCGCACTTTTAAAGCAGTGGATTTCCTGGCTTTTCTTTACAGTTTAGTTAAAACTTTCCTTACAAATTTCTCTTGTTTTTTTTTTCCACAACATTGGTTTAAAGCAGGTCAACTCTAAAAAGATCAAGGCTGTAATATCAGATTTTTTTTTAATCACAACAGTACCATTCACACCATGCACATTTACCAAACTACAAGTTTACAATAATACAATTTTAAAACTTTTTCTGACTTCTTTAGTCTACAAAATATTGCTCTTCCTTTATACATGTCAATTTGATAAAATATTATGAGCTATTCAAAACAATTATGTACTGACAGAAATACCTCCCAGCATTCTTCATAAATCCAGTACTAGCATGGTTGTGCGGCTTGTGCCAGAAGTCTGGCCAGCCCAGGGGAGGAGCTGGACATTATGGGGATGGGGCAACCAAAGGGAGTGGTTAGCCATTCAGTTGCTGGCGACAAGTTTGCTACTTATATGCCAAATATCACATGCTGGTCAGATTAGGGTGCTTTTAAAAAATATTTCAAGTGACCACTATAAATTCATGTCCTTGCAAAATTTCATATCAGTACTTTCTGCCATTTGTGCTGTAACCATGACTATATTTTCTAATAGTACTATATGTAGTCCAAAACTGCAGAGACGGTTATCATCTATTCTTACATAGGGCTAGATTATAAGTAGTGTGCTAACTGTAGCGCGCAAGTGATATGGGGTCTTTCTCAGCTTTTTGCGCGCAATGGAAAAAGTAAACATATTTGCTTGAGCGCAATCAAATTTAATGGGTGTCTGTTTAGCACGACTTCAGAGCTGTGGTTAACTGTTTCACAAGACAAAAAAGTTGCACAAAAGCCATAAAAATACATTTAACACTACAGTTACTTTCAATAATATTTTTTTTTAAATGCAATAAAAAGCATTAACACAGAGATACATAAATATACATCTCTAATTATGTACAGTATATTTATGTATATTTTATATATATATATATGTGTGTACATATGTATTTATGTATGTATATATGTATGTATGACATATATACACATATAAATACATATGTATTCACATATAGGTGTATATATAAGTGCATTGGAGCCCTTTGCAGTCAAGTAGCTGAAAACATGAAAATCATATGTATGCAATATTCCTACTTAAGAAAGTATTTAATTGTATATGCACAGTAAATATTTCACATTCCAATGTATTTCACATAGTGAAATATGTTCTAAGTATTTTTAAATAGATAATCCTATATAAATCTGTATATATCTACATATATATATATATATATATATACACTATATATATATATATATATATATATATATATATATATATATATATATATATATATATATAATCATATAGGTATAGATATATATTTTGCCAAAAAATCATTAGATACATATAGAAATATTTATTTACGAATAAATAGAACATATTATTCTATGTGAAGAACATTGGAATGTGAAAGATTCATATTTAATGTTGTGCTTATCGTACTTGAAAAAACCCAATCAGTTTTGCACGCAGGTATGGGTGTAAGGGTTATTTCCAGTTTGCACGCTCCATTGAAGTCTATGGGAGAATATGTTAATGCTTTCGCTATATTCGGAGTTCCACTTTTTGCACGTGTTGGGTTTTTGCTTGAACGCTAAATTTTTACTTTCAACTCATAATAGGATAGCAACCAGACTAGCGTAAAAAGCGATATTAACGTGTGAGCACAAAATAGCGCTCAGATAGTAATCTAGCCCTTAATGAACTGACTATTGTGAAATACTGCTCTATTTTAAAAGCTCTCTTGTCTAAAGTGTAAAATCAAATGCAAAACATGCAAATGCCTGATCGATATTCCACTGTCATCACACTAGACATGCATTTGTTGTATATGAAGGCTGTTCATTTCTATACATTAAAAAGCATTTTATTGACCACTAAGGATTAGTCAAGATCTATAACTTGGCTGTTGCATCACTTAAAGGGCCACTAATGCCAAATTAAAGTTTCATGATTCAGATAAAAAAATGCAAATTTAAAAAAAAAAACCTTTCAAATATACTCCGAGGGGCTGATTTATCATCGGTCTGTCCAACATAATCCTCTCAGCAGATCATGTCCGACAGATATCTATGAATGCCAACAGCATACGCAGTCGGCATTTATCATTGCACTAGTAGTTCTTGTGGACTGCTTGTGCAACCGCTAGCAGGGAGTGTCAATCAGCCCGATCATACAGGATCGTGCGGATTTAAGTCCACAGCCTCAGAGCAGGCAGACTAGTTATGGAGCAGCGGTCTTAAAGGGACATGAAACTCAAAAATTTTCTTTCATGATTTAGGTAGAACATACAATTTTAAACAACGTTCCAGTTTACTTCTATTATAAAATGTCCTTCATTCTCTTGGTATCGTTTGTTGAAAGAGCAGTAATGCACTACTGAATTCTAACTGAACACATGGGTGAGCCATTGACAATCGGTATATATATTCATCCACCAATCAGCAGCTAGAATCTAGGCTCTTTGTTGATCCTGAGTTTACCTAGATAAACCTTTCAGCAAAGGATAACAAGAGAAGGAAGCAAATTAAATAATGGATGTAAATCTGAAAGTTGTTTAAAATTGTATGCTCTGCCTAAATCATGAATGTCTAATTATGACTTTACTGTCCCTTTAAGACCGCTGCTTTATAACTGCTGTTTCCAGTGAGCTTGAAGGCTTGCATGGAAACAGGGGCATCATTCAGAGCATTCTTTTTTTTATGCACACTTTCTGAAGTGCCGTTTCCTACTGAGCATGTGCAGAAGTGCACAGTATATACGTATATGCATTTTGTGATTGGCTGTCACATAATACAGGGGGAGGGAAAACTGTATTAACTTTAAAACTTGCCAGAAAATATTCTACTGCTAATTTCAAATTCAAAGTGCTATAGCATTGCTTTTTTTTATTGTTTATTTGTCAATTATTCAATTCTACTGTATTTAGTGGTCTTTTAAAGGAACAGTCAACACCAACATTGTTATTGTTTAAAAAGATAGATAACACCTTTATTACCCATTCCCCAGCTTTGCTCAACCAACATTTATATATTAATATACTTTATAACATTTAAACTTCTCTATGTCTGCCTGTTTCTAAGCCACCACAGACCGCCTTTTATCACATCCTTTTTTACTAGCTTTTCACAACAAGACACTGCTGATCCATGTGTGCCATGTAGATAAAATTGTGATCTCTCCCGTAGAGTTGTGCTTGCAACAGCACTAATAAGCTAAAAGGCAAGTCAATAGATAATAAATAAATAAATAAATAAATAAATAGCCATGTAATAAGGAGGCTGTCAGGAGAGGCTTAGATACAAGGTAATCACAGTGGTCAAAGGTATATTAATATAACCATGGTGGCTGTGCAAAACTGGGGAATTGGTAATAAAGAGATTATCTATCTTTTTAAACAATACTAATTTTGGAGTAGACTGTCCCTTTAAGAATATTATAGTGGCCACTTCTATCTACTAGGTGGCTTTACATACACACGTATTTATGTTCAAGAACATTCAGACAATAATCACATCACACCTTTACCAAGTTAACCAATTAAATAAAGACAGTAATCATGGATTCTGCAAGACTTTCCCCTAATCTGCCTTTTAAAAAATTCTCCCTAAAGACATATTTGTTCAGGGAAGCCAACTCAGTAACAAATAAATTCCACTAACCTAGTAATAAAACTCTGTATTAACATCCGGCCAGATTACGAGTTTTGCATTATGAGCGGCTCGGTAATAACTTGCAAGTTATTTCCACCACTCACCTTTAATAGCGATGCTATTACAGGTTTGCAAAAACCCGGCGTTAGTAGGCAATATGGCAGCGTTGAGCTCCATACCACACACAAATACCAGAGCTGCTTTGAGCTGGTTTTACGTGCTCGTGCACGATTTCCCCATAGACATCAATGGGGAGAGCCGGCTAAAAAAAGCTTAACACCTGCAATAAAGGAGCGTAAAGCTCCGTAACGTAGCCCCATTGATTCCTATGGGGAAAGAAAATTTATGTTTACACCTAACACCCTAACATAAACCCCGAGTCTAAACACCCCTAATCTTCTGCCCCCGACATCGCCGCCACCTACATTACACTTATTAACCCCTAATCTGCCGCCCCCGACATCGCGGCCACCTACCTACACTTATTAACCCCTAATCTGCCGCCCCCAATGTTGCCGCCACCTACATTACACTTATTAACCCCTAATCTGCCGTCCCCAATGTCGCCGCCGCCACTATACTAAAGTTATTAACCCCTAAACCTCTGGCCTCCCACATCACTAACACTAAATAAATATAATAACCCTTAAGTCTAAATCTAACCCTAACCCTAACACCCCTAACTTTAATATAATTAAAATAAATCTAAATAAAAATTACTATCATTAACTAAATAATTCCTATTTAAAACTAACTACTTACCTATAAAATAAACCCTAAGCTAGCTACAATATAACGAATAGTTACATTGTAGCTAGCTTACACCTAGATTTAGAGTTTTGCGGCCAAAGGGGTGCGTTAGCTACGCGTGTTTTTTTCCCCCCGCACCTTTTAAATAACGCTGGTATTTAGAGTTGTCTGAATGGCTGCGTTAGGCTCCAAAAAAGGGAGCGTAGAGCATAATTTACCGCCACTTCAACTCTAAATACGAGCGTTGCTTACGGTAGCGGCCAGCTGGAAAAACATTCTCGATTCCCCCATAGGAAACAATGGGACATTTTGAGCTGAAAAAAAACCTAACACCTGCAAAAAAAGCAGCGTTCAGCTCCTAACGCAGCCCCATTGTTTCCTATGGGGAAACACTTCCTAAGTCTGCACCTAACACCCTAAAATGAACCCCGAGTCTAAACACCCCTAACCTTACACTTATTAACCCCTAATCTGCCGTCCCCACTATTGCTGACCCCTGCATTATATTATTAACCCCTAATCTGCCGCTCCGGACCCCGCCGCAACCTACATTATCCCTATGAACCCCTAATCTACTGCCCACAACATCGCCGACCCCTATATTATATTTATTAACCCCTAATCTGCCGCCCCAACGTCGCCGCTACCTTACCTACACTTATTAACCCCTAATCTGCCGACCGGACCTCGCCGCCACATTCTATTGGCTGATCGGAACAGCCAATAGAATGCGAGCTCAATCTGATTGGCTGATTGGATCAGCCAATCCGATTGAACTTGAATCTGATTGGCTGATTCAATCAGCCAATCAGATTTTTCCTACCTTAATTCCGATTGGCTGATAGAATCCTATCAGCCAATCGGAATTCGAGGGACGCCATCTTGGATGACGTCACTTAAAGTAACCTTCATTCGTCATCTAGTCGTCGGGAGAAGAGGATGTTCCGTGCCGGAGGTCTTGAAGATGGAGCCGCTCCTCGTCGGATGGATGAAGATAGAAGATGCCGCTTGGATGAAGATGGTTGCCGGTTTCGGATGTCCTCTTCTGCCCGGATAGGATGAAGACTTCTGCCGCTCCGGATGTCTTCTTTTGGTCCATCGCTGCTCAGCTGAGTGAAGACGACTCAAGGTAGGGAGATCTTCAGGGGGGTAGTGTTAGGTTTATTTAAGGGGGGTTTGGGTTAGAGTAGGGGTATGTGGGTGGTGGGTTGTAATGTTGGGGGGTGGTATTGTGTTTTTTTTATAGGCAAAAGAGCTGATTTCTTTGGGGCATGCCCCACAAAAAGCCCTTTTAAGGGCTGGTAAGGTAATAGAGCTGTTAACTTTTTATTTTAGAATACGGTAGGGCATTTTTTTATTTTGGGGGCTTTGTTATTTTTTTATGGGGCTTAGAGTAGGTGTAATTAGCTTAAAATTCTTGTAATCTTTTTTATTTTTTGTAATTTAGTGTTTGTTTTTTTGTAATTTAGTTGAGTTTATTTAATTGTAGGTAATTGTAGGTACTTGTAGTTAATTTATTTAATTTATTTATTGATAGTGTAGTGTTAGGTTTAATTGTAACATAGGTTAGGATTTATTTTACAGGTAATTTTGTAATTATTTTAACTAGGTAGCTATTAAATAGTAAATAACTATTTAATAGCTATTGTACCTAGTTAAAATAAATACAAAGTTGCCTGTCAAATAAATATAAATGCTAAAATAGCTACAATATAATTATTCATTATATTGTAGCTATATTAGGGTTTATTTTACAGGTAAGTATTTAGCTTTAAATAGGATTAATTTATTTAATAAGAAATAATTTATTTCGTTAGATTTAAATTATATTTCATTTAGGGGGGTGTTAGGGTTAGGGATAGACTTAGCTTTAGTGGTTAATACATTTATTATAGTAGCGGCGAGGTCTGGTCGGCAGATTAGGGGTTAATACTTGAAGTTAGGTGGCGGCGATTTGGGGGGGCAGATTAGGGGTTAATAAATATTATGTAGGTGTTGGCGATGTTAGGGGCAGCAGATTAGGGGTACATAGGGATAATGTTGGTTTCGGCGGTGTGCGGTCGGCAGATTAGGGGTTAAAAAAAATTATTAGAGTGGCGGCGATCTGGGGGGACCTCGGTTTAGGGGTACATAGGTAGTTTATGGGTGTTAGTGTACTTTAGAGCACAGTAGTTAAGAGCTTTATGAACCGGCGTTAGCCCAGAAAGCTCTTAACTCCTGACTTTTTTCTGCGGCTGGAGTCTTGTCGTTAGAGCTCTAACGCTCATTTCAGCCAAGACTCTAAATACCGGCGTTAGGAAGATCCCATTGAAAAGATAGGATACGCAATTGGCGTAAGGGTATCTGCGGTATGGAAAAGTTGCGGCTGGAAAGTGAGCGTTAGACCCTTTCCTGCCTGACTCCAAATACCAGCGGGCGGCCAAAACCAGCGTTAGGAGCCCTTAACGTTGCTTTTGACGGCTACCGCAGAACTCTAAATCTAGGGTTAGGTTTTATTTTTATTTCACAGCTAAGTTTGTATTTATTTTAACTAAGTAGACTAGTTAGTAAATAGTTATTAACTATTTACTAACTATCTATTTAAAATAAATGCAAATTTACCTCTAAAATAAAACCTAACCTGCCTCACACTAACACCTAACATTACACTAAAATTAAATAAATTACATTAATTAAATACAATTAACTAAATTACAAAAAAATAAACACTAAATTACACAAAATAAAAAAGAAATGATCAAATATTTAAACTAATTATACCCAATCTAATAGCCCTATCAAAATAAAAAAGCCCTCCCAAAATAAAAAAAACCCTAGACTAAACTAAACTGCCAATAGCCCTTAAAAGGGCATTTTGTGGGGCATTGCCCCAAAGAAATCAGCTCTTTTACCTTTAAAAAAAATACAAACAACCCCCAAACAGTAAAACCCACCACCCACACAAACAAACCCCCCAAATAAAATCCTATCTAAAAAAACCTAAGCTCCCCATTGCCCTGAAAAGGGCATTTGGATGGGCATTGCCCTTAAAAGGGCATTTAGCTCTTTTTCTGTGCCCAAACCCTAATCTAAAAATAAAACCCACAAAAGGCCCTTTTCAGGCTATTGGCAGTTTAGTTTAGGCTAGGTTTTTTTATTTTGATAGGGCTATTAGATTAGGGGTAATTAGTTTAAATATTTGATCATTTCTTTTTTCTTTTGTGTAATTTAGTGTTTTTTGTTTTTTTGTAATTTAGCTAATTGTATTTAATTAATGTAATTTATTTAATTTTAGTGTAATGTTAGGTGTTAGTGTGAGGCAGGTTAGGCTTTATTTTACAGACAAATTTGTATAGTTCATAACTATTTACTAACTATTCTACCTAGTTAAAATAAATACAAACTTAGCTGTGAAATAAAAATAAAACCTAAGATAGCTACAATGTAACTATTAGTTATATTGTAGCTAGCTTAGGGTTTATTTTACAGGTAAGTATTTAGTCTTAAAAATGTATTATTTAGGTAATAATAGGTTTTATTTAGATTTATTTTAATTATATTAAAGTTAGGGGTGTTAGGGTTAGGGTTAGACTTAGGGTTAGGGGTTAATATATTTATTTAGTGTTAGTGATGTGGGAGGCCTGAGGTTTAGGGGTTAATAACTTTAGTATAGTGGCGGCGACATTGGGGGCAGCAGATTAGGGGTTAATAATTTTTAACTAGTGTTTACGATGCGGGAGGGTGGCAGTTTAGGGGTTAATATGTTTATTATAGTGGCAGCGATGTCCGGAGCGGCAGATTAGGGGTTAATAAATTTATTTTAGTGTTTGCGATGCGGGAGGGCCTCGGTTTAGGGGTTAATAGGTAGTTTTTGGTTGTTAGTGTACTTTGTAGCACTTTAGTTATGATTTTTATGTTACAGCTTTGTAGCGTAAAAAACCCATAACTACTGACTTTCAGTTTACGGTACGGATCTTGTAGTTATGGGCTGTAGCGCTCACTTTTTGGCCGGACAGGCAAACTTGTAATACCGGCACTGTGGAAGTCCCATTGAAAAAGGACTTTTTAAAAAGTGTGGTAGTTACGTTGCGTGACGGCCAAAAAAGTGTGCGGTACAGCTGTACCTACAAGACTTGTAAAAGCAGCGGTAGTGAAAAAGAGCCATAACGCTGCTTTTTCAATCATAACACAAAACTCGTAATCTAACCAATCATTCTTACCCTTGACCTCACCTCCTGTTTCTCTCCCTCCTACTCTTCTAGATCAGGGTTCTTCAAACTTTTTCCCCCAAGACCCAGTGCAATGATACCACATACCTTTACGACCCTATTTTGATGCTTGATCTGAAAATTTCTAAAGTAATATACAAGATAGCTGCATTTTTTGGCAAAGTGACTAAAATGTGTGCATACTTTATTTCTGATTGTAGTCAAACTTGAAAGTGTTGTAAAAAGTAATAACACACTCACATACAAAACACACACACTGCACACTTTCATACAACAACCCCCCCCCCCGCACACTCCTACAACACACATACACACTCCTATAACACACACACGCTGTGACCCAGTTAACATGGTGCTGTGACCCAGTAATGAGTCCTGACCTGTGGTTTGAAGAACCCTGTTCTAGATTGTAAGTACCCACAGGAATAGGGCCCTCAACTCTTCCTTTATTTGTTTGTCACATTTTGTCTTGTCTCTTACAAGTTTTGTATCATTGTTTTATTTAAACAAATGTATCCATGGACAGCACTGCGGAATATTAAAGCCAGGTGTGGAAGAGATAGAACAACTTCCATGAAAGAATGCGGTATCAGCACTCATTGTCCTGACCACTGGGCGGAATTAAATTCCTGTGTTTAAAACATAACCTTTATTGGGTAATAATAAAAATTGAGGGAGAAGGGGCAAAATATACAATTAAAAACCTAGGATAGAGTAGTCATGTATAGATTCCTGAATATAGTAAAGTTATGTAAATAGGCCTTTGGGGTATAATAGCCCAAATAATAATATTAAGGTATGATCTATACATAGATCATTATGGCAAAGAGGTTCTACTATGTGAAACTAGAGTAAAGAGTACTTATATAATCGTAATAAACTATAGTACTCAAGTGAAAGTGTGGGGTATCCTCCTACTACAACCGATTGTGAGTTACCATATCTAAGCGGTTATCTAAAGGACAAGTGCAATAGACTCTGAGTTATGATAGGTGATTATATATCGCAGCTGTACGCTCCTTCCCCACTTTGTCTTACTTGTCCTTATTCTCTAGGTGCAAGGAACAAGGCTGAGGCATCAAACTGAAGCATGTAAAATAAGGTGTATATCTACTCATAGTAAATATTCCCAGTATCCGGCTCTCTCCTGTTGTTAACAAAAGCGATTCCACAGATTTTTGAATAAAAAATGTATTTATTAAGCTCAATGCGTTTCCACGGACCAAGCCATCTTTTTCAAGAGCAATAAAAATTTTAAAAGTGCTTTACATACCAGATAGCATACGTTGCTGCTCCACAGGCGTTCTTTATATACATAATTATCAACGGTACCTGTTTCCCCATTGGAGGAGAAACTGGTTTACACTCGTAACAAAAAAATTATCTCTATACTGATATCTTTTTAAAATAAACATGACAACGATATCTAAATATCATAACAATTTCTAAAAATATACAAATATAAAAAATATTCTTTTAGAAACGCTGTTTGGGCGGTTTTCAGTTCCCTTTCGAGTTGTATTAGCTTGTCAGTTCCCATTCAGGTCCGATCTGGATCACATGATATCGACTGTCCAATGGGAGTTAGTGTCATTCTAGATGCGATCGCGATCACATGATATTAAAGACCCATATAAACGTCTCTGTTTCTTTTGTATAGATAGAACGAAAAGTTAGCAAAAGAATTATGCATTGATAAATAGCAAAAAAAGTTGCAAATAATTGTCGTTTACTTTCATTCAGAGAAGCGCACTAACACTTCTATTACTAGAATGTTTTCGCTGAATTCACTAGCTATCGCTAGTTCTGCGTAAGTATAATAAAGACCAATATATTTAGCTTTGCAAAATGATATTGCATATACATAAAGTAATATACATAAAAACATTTGTTGTTATCACTGGTTATGCAGAGATTCACTGGCTATCTCTGGTTCTACATCATCGTAATTTGAAACAGTATATTTAACTTTGCAAAATGGTGATTGCATATACATGAGATGATATACAAAATAAAAAATAAAGCATAAAAATAAATGAAATAAACTTTCTGCAGATTGTTATAGCAAATTTTCCTCGAAGTTAGAGTTGATATATTCCAAATTTATTACGCAAAGGCTGCTATTTTTGTGTCTTTATTGAGACCCCATTGTGCATATGTTTTGAGTGTATGTATCCATTTTAGCTCTCTTTGATCCAGTTGTTTTGCTAAATTTCCCCCTCTCCAGTGTATTTTTACTTGTTCTATCCCCATCCACAGAAAAGAATCTTTGGTATATAACTTACAATTATTACAATGCAATGGCACTCCATGTTCTTCATGGTTTTTTTCGATTTTATTATGGTGCTCCATAATTCTCGTTTTTAAAAATCTGGACGTTTGTCCTAGGTATTGAATTTTGCAATTGCATTGTAATAAGTATATAATATTTTTACTTTTGCATGTGATAAACTCTTTTATTTCATATTGTTTGCCTGTAACTGTTGAATAGAAAGTTTTATGGCTTCTTTTGGTTTAATTACATCCTTTACATCTCCCACAAGTAAAAAAAAAACCAGTTAGATTACTTATTTGAAGTGTTTTCCTGGGAGCTATACCCTTTATTAGTGAGGGAGCTAATGTCTGCTTGAAATTTTGTCCTTTTCTATAAATTATTGTAGGTTTGGTGGGTACTATAGGTCCCAAGAACTCATCTTCTTTAATAATGTGCCAATGTTTATCAATAATTTTTTTTATTGTTTTATGTTCTGCATTATAAGTAATTACAAATTTAGGAAAGTTGTTAGTGAAAGTGGGATCTTTTTTGTTGGATTCATTGTTACGTTTATTAATGAGTCTGCTGCTCCTAAATTCAACGTCTAATAGTCCTTCTCATCTAATAATAGCTCAATATCAGAAGACGTATAGATGGCTATGTTTTATCACTGTTATGTTGTTTTAAATATATCTTGGTAATCAATACCTTGGATTGCACTAAAATGACAGGTGAAGTTACAGTGTCTCAACAAATATTTCCCAATTCACACAGTCAAACCGTTTAAATATACTCCCATCTGCATCAACTAGATTTACATATATGGATCGGTAACACACAGACTTGTGATGGGGTAATTTAGATTAGCATAAGTGTACCAAAAGTAGTAATATAATTGTGACTAATCGTTAATGCTGGGATAAGTCCACTTTAGTAGTAAATATGATATTGAATAATGCCAGAACACAATTGCATTAAAATTTATATAGTCTAATGTATGGATTCCTGTTATCTTAAGGATAATATTTGCATATTAGGTATTATGCGTTTGACTGTGTAAATTGGGAAATATTTGTTGAGACACTGTAATTTCGCCTGTCATTTTAGTGCAATCCAAGGGATTGATTACCAAAATATATTTAAAACAACATAACAGTGATAAAACGTAGCCATCTATACGTCTTCTGATATTGAGCAATTATTAGATGAGAAGGACTATTAGACGTTGAATTTATGAGCAGCAGACTCATTAATAAACGTAACAATTAATCCAACAAAAAAGATCCCACTTTCACTAACAACTTTCCTAAATTTGTAACAACTTATAATACAGACAATACATTAATAAACGTAACAATTAATCCATACTAATATCAGAATTGAGTACTCATAGCGACCTCTTTGCTGCCCATACAAATATAGTCAATTGGTAATCTAAGAAATAGAAATAATAAATTACAATATACATATTATCAATTTGTTAGATGGTTTACGTTGCCCAGAACTTTCTCACTCACAGATGTTACTGAATATGTTAATACCATCCTGTTGGTCATTGGAACCCATATATTAGATCATATTCAATTCTAATACAATTGTGTACTGGTATAATTTAATAGCATATTTACCACTTAATTATGACATAAGTAGTTATCAAAGGATCAATAAGTATTATTCCCATGCAAGTTTTCTTATTTTACTAATCGCTTAGCACTAAATATTAATGACTTCACTAATCAGTTATTACTGATGTTATATAATTTTTCTATATTTTTTTCTATTAAGTGCGATATTTAATAACCTATCATAACTCAGAGGCTATTGCACTTGTCCTTTAGATAACCGCTTAGATATGGTAACTCACAATCGGTTGTAGTAGGAGGATACCCCACACTTTCACTTGAGTACTATAGTTTATTACGATTATATAAGTACTATTTACTCTAGTTTCACATAGTAGAACCTCTTTGCCATAATGATCTATGTATAGATCATACCTTAATATTATTATTTGGGCTATTATACCCCAAAGGCCTTTTTACATAACTTTACTATATTAAGGAATCTATACATGACTACTCTATCCTAGGTTTTTAATTGTATATGTTCTCCCTCAATTTTTATTATTACCTAATAAAGGTTATGTTTTAAACACAGGAATTTAATTCCGCTCAGTGGTCAGGACAGTGAGTGCTGATACCGCATTATTTCGTGGAAGTTGTTCTATCACTTCCACACCTGGCTTTAATGTAATATTTGTGCGGAGCACCCCTCTCTCTAGTAATACTGAAACATTTAGTTGTAACTAATTGTGATCAACTACTGTGTATACATTGGGGAGTGTGTCCAATTGTAGTGCCATTTCTCAAATTTGTTCCAAAAGCACTGCAGAATATGTTGGCGCTTTATAAATAAATTATAATAATAAAATCTGACAAATGAATATGGATAGTAATTATTGCAGTGTTGTTAACCATAAATTAATGTTTAGAAATTAAAACATTTAGTTAATAGCAGGATTTGTTGCATCCAGATCCGATACAATATATATTTTAGTCTGAAAAATATTATTTTGACAGGACATTAGTCTCTTATATGTACCATGTTTCCTGTTTATACTAATAACTATTTTCTTGCTAATGTCCTGTGGAAAGATCTTTTGCATACTTGTTTCCAGTCCTTTAATTAAGCTTTTATTTGTAAAAGTAAATAAATAAAACAAAGTAAACAGGAATCTTTCTTTGAAAATAGCACATGCATTGTAGGTAACTGCAGTAATTTGCAACCTAAACCTGATAAATCCTTATAGCTTCTTGAAACAAGGTTCTAAAGTTGTGGAATCTATTGTGTTGTGGGACTTAGATCAGACCTCATGGCTTTAAAGCTTTTGTCAGCCATGTGTACAAATCTGCCCTGAGATCAGACCTAATTGCTTGCAGCCCCTAACCGCTATACGCTAACATTGGCCCTACAATCAGACCCTGTTGCCTGAAGCCTCTGTCATTTATATGACCAAATTCACTCTCAGATCAGACCCTATGGCCCTGCATCTTCTGTTAATAATATGGAAACCAGAAATCCTGCCAACTATAAACCAATATAAGACCTCAGGGGTTTTGAGTAGCTTAAAGGGACATTAAACACTAATTGAATGCTAGACAAAATGATTCATTCAAAGTAAAGTTTAGGCTGAGAATAATATACAGACATATGTTTGTTTTTTTAAACTATATTAGTTGCTAGTGTAAAATTTTAGTACCCATAAAGCAATGGGCGCAGCCATATTGTAAACTAGTTTTTCTTTTCAGCTGAGGCTAATTAGGGACAGTTATAAATAAGTCACTTGAGGGTAAAACCAATAACTATATATAGCATTTTTAAGTATTGAGTCTGCACTTCCACTTTTAACAGGAATTGGAAATCTCACAATTTTTTTAATTAAATTACAGGAAATAGAGACAAAATAAAGCATTAAAGTATTTTGCAAAGCTTTTCAAATACATATAATTAAATATTCTATATGACAATCTCAATGTGTTTAATTTCCATTTAATGGAATTGTTTCTCCAGATTCTCCCCTAATAATTATTGCTGTTGTTGATGAGTTGATGTCTCCTACTCATTCCTTTTTAGACAGATTGTTATAAGCCATAATTAGTAAGCTAAGTACATCAAGGAGAAGAAGAAAACTGCTTCACTTAATTTTACACCAGGGCTACCTGTTTTGAACTGATCATGACTGTGATGTACAGGGTTTAACCACCTCTGCAACAGTCACCAGTTTGTCATAGAAAGGGATAACATCTGTGTGTCACAGTCGAGACACTCCAGGCAAGCTTGTGACTTAGTTCAGTGGGTGTAGGGGTTAACAAACACTCTCTTGTCTGTACTAGACCCCAAAGCATTAAACTATCTCTGCTACCACCACTTTAAGATATGGGAAATCTTAAGGAAAAACCCAGACTAACTAATTAAAAATCCCAAAACACAATATGGAACAAATCAATTAAAAAAAAAATAAAAAAAAAAAAAACACAAAAAAAAATACTGTTATTACTAGTCTCTTTGGTAACATGGTTCATAAACTATACAAAGCAAAAACTTAATAAAGAAGCATTTATTATGAACAAAAAAGAGTCACAGTTAATTTATATAAAAATGAGTTAACAATTACACCCAAAAGCAAAACGGTTTTTAAAATAAAATAGGATAAAATATAACAGAACCTTATACTTTATTAGCTTAGATATTTTTCCCAAGAGAGCTTAGCAATGAAAAGACGGTCACTTATACTGCTATACGCAGTCTCCTATGTAGATTATTATTTTGCTAATTTCACTATTAAATAAAAAATTTTTATCCCAGAGGTTTCTAACCAGGCCCCTTTCAGAGTGTGGGCAAGAAGGTTAGCCACCCCTTTTTATGGCATTTAATACAAGCCACATTTCAAGCCCCAGCTGAAGTTATAGGATAACTTATCAATTAAGTTATGTAAATACAGTACACATACACTTATAAGCAATCCCGTTGTGACTTCATGAGGATTGTTTTGATATCAAACATGAGATGTCTGTCATTTTTGGCCATCCAGTAAAATAAAAGTGATTAGAACAAATCAAGATATTCTAGTGTGTCACCTCTGATTGACCTCAAGTTATTTAGTTAGTTCTTGATAGGGACACTCTCTTCTGTCACTCTGGGTTGACATCTTTGACTCATAAAAATCACTCTCCTGAAAAGGAGAATTGCATCTGGTATCTTGTTCACCAGATGTAAGTAATAGAAACATGAACATTGCATTTGATTAGATAGTTCTGATAAGAAGTTGTAAATAGCATGGGAATACGGAAAACATAATAATAATAAAAAAATAATAATAATTAACCCCTGACATCTAAATTCATAAGGCCTTTATGAAAATGAAAATATCAAGACACACCTAAGATCTTACATGTTCCATGCCTTACATTCTACAAATCAAGAATTCTGACCTCATGTCACAAAATTCAAAAACTCAGAATTTGAAGAAGTTTGTCTTGGCAAAGATAGTTAACCAAGGTTATCATATCAAACTTAAGATCAATAAAAACAACACAAAAAGGTGTTCAGTGATCAAATAGGCATTTCTGGAATATAATACCATGTAACTTAATATTTCTCAGTAAAATTAAATAGTTACTGAATCTTTACTTTTATCACAGATAAGAGAGGGTTTGGGATTTTATAATTCCAGGAGTTTCTCTACAGGGGCCATAGTCTCCAAAATGTTCCAGCATGAAGAGAAATCATTAGCTTATTTTACTGAGCATATAATTGCAAAGTACATGCCTGTCCTGCAGAAAAAAAGAGTGCTAGTAAACTTACATTAATGAGATACACAGTTCCGAAGGTAAAAATCCCTTAGGGGCCTTGTAACACTGACAAGGCATCTTATAGTATCTAGCCAGACCAGAGAATTTTAGATAATCAGGCCCCAGCTCTCTAGTTTCTGCTCCCTGTCATTGTGTGAAAATGCTGATAGGCATGAAGTAAAGTCATGTGATGTATGAGCACATTGTGTGACTTGATTTCACTGATGTATTTAGAAGTTGTCATTTAAGAAGTACAACCTTTGGTATCTTCTCTTCCAGATCAAGGTATTATTACAAATTTTGTTTAAAAAACAATAGGTTCTAGTTTCAAGGGACCTTGAAAAACAATTCTCAAATTGCATTTTTTTTTTGGATTTATAAATAACTGATATCTGATTATAGGATCCGTGTGAAATTGTTATTAATTTCTTTAGTGTCTAGCTGACAGATAAGCTGAGTTAGAGTTACAATATGAAATACGGAGGAATAAAATGCACATTTTATCATGTCTTTCTTGTTATCTATATGTTGCTGATGTTTCCATTATTGCAAAACTACGTATGTCCATTTTTAATGCTGAACTCAGACCAAACCATATCAGAGTTAAAACATTCAACTTTACTCTTTACAGTTGGAAAATCCTAGATATTAACTATGAGCAAATAGCCAAGTAAGCAATTACTGTTAGGCCAGCAAGTTTACAGAAGTTATATCTTATTTTTATTTTTTATTCTCTTGTTGTTTTAATTTAAACTCTGTGAAGCAAAAATCCCTGTTTAAATGTGGTTATAAATTCCATCTATTTAGATATATTGGCCTAGTTCCCATCACTCTCTCTCAGATACATCATCTACATTAACAAAGCTCATATATGAATTGCCAAGAAGGTTTAAGAGAATACTAGTCTCCTTCAGTAGTGCCAAAATTGCATATGATAAAGAGAGGTTTTAAACATTAAATTCAATTATAATTGTTCAGTACATCTTGTACTAGATATTTTAGATAAGAATTATAAAATGTGAATCAGTATAAATGTTGAAGGGACAAACTAATTTTAATAGTATGTCAGAAAAATGAATGGTGGCAACAAACAAACCTGCACTAAATTTGCTTAAAGGGACACAAAACCCAACATTTTTTAACATGATTAAAATAGAGCTTACATTTTTAAACAACTTTCCAATCTACTTATTTTATCTAATTTGCTTCATTCTCTTGTTATCCTTGGTTGAAAAGCATAGCTAGAGGCTCAGGAGCTGGGAGCTAGCTGCTAATTGGTGCCTGCACATACCAATGTGTTTAGCTAATTTCCAGTAGTGTATTGCTGCTCATTCAAGAAAGGATACAAAGAGAAAAAAGTAAAATTAATAATAGAAGTATAATTGAAAAATGTTTACAATTTACGCTTTATCTAAATCATGAAAGAAAAATGTTGGGGTTCAAGTTCTATTAAATGGCCATGATACCCAAATGTTGAAACACTTGAAAGTGATGCAGCATAGCTCTAAAAAGCTGGCTAGAAAATATCACCTGAACATCTCTATGTAAAAAAGAAAGATATTTTACCTCAAAATGTCCTAAGTAAAGGGCTTTAAGCAGCAAACCAGTGTGTCTGTCCCGGGACCTGCAAGAGAGTGAGCCTTGTGCACACTCATGTTATTTCCCTATTCAGTTTAAAGGGCCATAATACCCAAATGTTTAAACACTTGAAAGTGATGCAGCATAGCTGTAAAAAGCTGATTAGAAAATATCACTTGAACATCTCTATGTAAAAAAGAAAGATATTTTACCTCAAAAGTTCCTCAGTAGCCACCTCCCATTGTAAAGGATTTCTAAGCAGCATTTTAGTGTGTTTGTCCTGGGACATCTGAAGGGACTAGCATCGTGCACTCTCATATTATTTCACCAGTCAGGTAAAGGAAGCTTACTATGAAATCTCATGAGAGTTAAGTCAAATCTCATGAGATCACAGTAAGAGTTCATGACCTCAGCACTGCTGATGCTGATTGGCTGCTGTTCATTTCTTCATTTTTTTTAATTTTTTTACCTGCAGCTGGGAGCAGCTGAGTATAACTTTTTACACAGAACTCACTCTGCTGAGCTGAGGAGATTGTGAGGTAAAATATCTTCCTTTTTTACATAGAGATGCTCAGGTGATATTTTCCTGTCAGCTTTTTACAGTTATACTGCATCAGTTTCAAGTGATTTAGCATATGAGTATTATGTCCCTTTAAATAACTTTTCTTTGTTTGAAATAGTTTTCTATAATTTAACACTAAGCATAGGCCTTGTTTACAGAGTTGCTGTTAATGAATTATCGTCCACAGTAAGTGTTAATTTTTACTGTTTTAAAGAGACATGAAACAAAAAATATTTAATGATTCAGATAGAGCATACAAGTTTCAACAACTTTCCAGTTTACTTCTATTGCTTAATTTACTTCAATCTCTTGGTATCCTTTGTTGAAAAGCATATGTAGGTAGGCTCAGGAGCTGGAACCTAGCTGCTGATTGGTAACTGCATATATATATATATATATATATATATATATATTATAATTTGCTTACTGATATGATCAGCTAGATCCTAGTAGGGCATTGCTGTTTTTTTAATAAAAGATGCCTATAGAATTTATCAAAATTGATAATAGAAGTAAATAGGAAAGTTGTTTAAAATTGTATGATCTAGCTGAATCATGAAAGAAAAAACTGTAGTTATCGTCCTTTAAAGCCCTTATTATTTTACATTAACCTTATTTACTTATTTTGCGCTTTGTAAATCTTGTCTGCAATATACCATTTACAGCTCCCTTTAAATCAAGGGAAAGTGCTGAACGAGAATTGGCACTGCTTTTACACTGTACAAATTATCGTTTTCCCCTGGCTGAACATTGGCCATAAGGCTCACAAAAGAAAGATTACAAAGAACAGGCCAAATAATGTGAAAGTATACACAAAACCAAATCCCTTCTTACAGTGTCACATCATCTGCATATGATTATTTAAAAAAAAATAAAAAAAAATTCAATCCAAATCTATCCGTAGAAGCAATAAACAATCTGAATTCCATTTGGATGTGGGCATTATGGGTACACTGGGAATGTTTGGCCAATAATAATGATGTATGTAAACTTTTTATATTTTAAAATTATTGTTTTTAATTGTTTCCATTATTGTTTGGTTCTTTTAGTCAATGTTTTATCTAAGAACAAGAAGAACATTGGGGGGGGGGGTGGATAATGTTCTCGTAGCTATTCTTATACTCTTAAAAATTATTTTCATAGTTCTCACACCAGTTAAATTCATTAGAGTACTGCTAGTGGAAACTGCCAATGATTCAATCAGAAGCGCTAGTCATACGACCCAGACATGTAACTAGAGCTTCTGATTGGTTCAGCAGCACTTTCTGCTCTTCACTCGCAGTGCTCTGTGGGTCCCAAAGTGGTTTTGCAAAGTGGTCAAACATATAGAGGTGCAGGGTTGCTAGTCTTAAATGACATGTTCCTTATTCAGAGAGGGATTGCCTGGTATTTTGAGGTTGGACTGACCTTGTTAGGCGGGATCAGACTGATATACTTCAGGAAAGTTCTTCTCTGTGAAAAGCATTATTGGGCTAAAAAACTCTGCTCCCAGGTGTTAAATCACCATGGTACAAGCTACTAAGCTATTGTTTATTCCTGAGATAGAGCTTCCCTTTCTGTTTTTAATTTGACCCTGTGGAAGTCTCCCAAGGGGTGATGGGGGAATCCAGACATGGACTCCTTGGCCAATTTGCTCAGAGGAATATGGCTGCACCTCACTGATGAGGCCAAATGAAGGTGGAAACAATGATCTAAGCTTGCCAGGTTCCTTGTTCAGAGAGGGATTGCCTGGTATTTCAGAGCTGAACTAACTTTGTTAGTCAGACTGATATACTTCAGGAAAGTCCTTCTTGGTGAAAAGCATTATTAGGCAAAAAGAGGCTGCTCCCAGGTGGCAAATCACTATAGAACAAGCTAACAAGTTATTGAGCTGTTATTTAGCTCCTGAGAAAATGTTTCCCTTTCTGTATGCTCTAACTACTTTGGGAATGTAAATCTTTCATTGGCCCTTGTAATTAAAACATATTTCTGCTCTCTTCCAATAGATTAACATAGATTAACATTTTATCAGAGTCTAAAAAATATTGAAACTGTAAAACACTCTGTATGCTGCAAAGGATTTTCCATGTTTAAACTCAACCCACCATTTTCCTTATTTGGGGGAGCCAATCCATACATGAATCTGGAGAAGACTGGGCTGGCTACTGCCATTGCCAATTTGGTGTTTCATTTGAGTAGCCACCAATCACTGACCATGTGCGACTCAGGCGCTGCATTGAGTTTTGGCTCTTCAGCTTTAAATACTCTAAATACGCTCATAGATAATTGATAATTGCCTTTATATAACAGCTCCTTAATATTAAAGGGCCATAATACCCAAATGTTTAAACACTTGAAAGTGATGCAGCATAGCTGTAAAAAGCTGACTAGAAAATATCTCCTGAACATCTCTATGTAAAAAAGAAAGATATTTTACCTCAAAAGTTCCTCAGTAGCCACCTCCCATTGTAAAGGATTTCTAAGCAGCATTTTAGTGTGTCTGTCCTGGGACATCTTAGGGAATGAGCATCGTGAACTCTCATATTATTTCAACAATCAGGTAAAGGAAGTTTACTATGAAATCTCATGAGAGTTAAGTCAAATCTCATGAGATCACAGTAAGAGTTCATGACCTCAGCACTGCTGATGCTTTTTATTTTTACCTGCAGCTGGGAGCAGGTGAAGTATAACTTTTTACACAGAACTTACTCTGCTGAGCTGAGGAGATTGTGAGGTAAAATATCTTCCTTTTTTACATAGAGATGCTCAGGTGATATTTTCCTGTCAGCTTTTTACAGTTATACTGCATCAGTTTCAAGTGATTTAGCATATGAGTATTATGTCCCTTTAAATCAGTTTCTTATGGATAGCACAATTTTCACAAACTACGTGTACTACAAGTTTTGCCCTTAATCCCTACCAAAGTTTTGGTTATGTGTTAAAGGATCATAGTTATAAGTGACTATTTCCTTGTTAATTTGTCTCTAAAATTGTAAGTATAATTTACAAACCCTAGGAAAAGGAGGTGATACAAAAATGTTTATTTTTTTTTGTAATAAAAAAATTAAACATTTTAATTAGAGAATTATTGTAATAGCTAATCACAGAAACACTTTATTTAGGGTAAATGCATTGAAGATCAGTAAAACCGTTGTTTAAAATACTATGAACAAACATCAACAGCAAATTATGGCAACTTTTATTATTTACTTTAAATGGGCACTGGATATGCATAGCACATTTTAGTAATTAAGTATTCCATTGTATCTGCATTTAAAGGGACAATCAACACCAGGGGCTCGATCACATATGCGGCGTTGCCCGCAAAACCTGGCGTTGGCTATTTTTAGATGAATGTAGCAATCACATATACGGCGCTGCATAGGCGGCATATGGGGCACGTATATTTTACCCATCGGCCGCTGTTTTTACGCCCATAAACTAACATAGAACCGGCGTTGTCCTTACGCAACAAAAATGGAGAAATTTTACTCCATATTCACCTCGCCACACATAGGCAGGCGCAGCAAGCTTTGCGCTGAGTATATAAGAACCATAACTCCCTGGAAGTATTAACAAACACCTAACACATGCACAATATGTACCTCTCAACCGCCATCCCCCCACCACAATAACTAATAAATGTATTAACCCCTAATCCATCAACCCTAATATTTTTTTATGTAAAAGAGCTGATTTCTTCATGGCAATGCCCTACAAAAGGCCCTTTTAAGGGCTATTGGTAGTTTATTGTTAGATTAGGGTTTTTTTTATTTTGGGGTGTCTTTTTTGTTTTTATAGGGGTATTAGATTAGGTTTACATTTTTTTATTATGGATAATTTTGTTTATTTTTTTTTGTAATCTTAGAATTTTTTATTTTTTGTAATATTAGATTTTTTATTATAATTTAATCTTAGGTTGGTTTTTTATTTAAATTTAGGGGTTTTTATGTAAAGATAAGATTTTTGGTAATTTTTTATTAATTTTTAAAGGTAGTCTTTTTTTATTTTATGTAATTGTAATTAATTGGGGTTAATTTAGGGGATGTTAGGTTAGGGGGCTTAGAGATTAGATTAATACTTTGCGTTGTGGGGGGATGGCGGTTTAGAGGTTAATAGGTTAATTAGGTAGATTGGATTGTGGGGGGGTTGGTGGATTAAGGGTTAATAGTTTTAATAGGTAGTTTGCGATGTGGGGGGTTGGCGGATTAGGGGTTAATAGGGTAATTAGGTACTTTGCATTGTGGGGGGATGGCAGTTTAGGGGTTAATAGTGTTGATAGGTAGTTTGCATTGTGGGGGGATGGCAGATTAGAGGTTAATATTTTTTTTAGGTACTTTGTGATGTGGGGGTTGGCGGGTTAGGGGTTAGACTTTTACAGGTGATTAAACATTTTTGTTATTTTTCTTAGGCGCCGGCGGATCATAAACTGCCGTAAGTCACTGGTGACCTCAGAAATGTCTATTTCCGCACATTTCTGAACTTTGCCAGTTTATCCGACTTACAGCAGTATATGATCTGACGGCACCATATATGAGATTCACCCGATGTGCGAGGTGAATTTACGGGCGGCATGGGTTTCAGCATTTGCGCTGAAACCTACGCCCTATATGTAATCTTGCCCCAGAATATTTGTTGTTTTAAAAGATAGATAATCCTTTTATTACCTATTCCCTAGTTTTGCATAACCAGCACAGTTATAATAATACACATTTTACCTTGGTAATTACCTTGTACCTATGCCTCTGCAAACTGCCCCTTATTTCAGTTCTTTTGACAGACTTGCATTTTAGCCAATCAGTGCTCACTCCTAGGTAACTTCAATGTTATCTATATGAAACACATGAACTAACTCCCTCTAGTGGTGAAAAACTGTCAAAATGCATTCAGATTAGAGGCGGCCTTCAAGGTCTAAGAAATTAGCATATGAACATCACTGGTTTAGCTTTCAACTAAGAATACCAACAAAGCTAAATTGGTGATAAAAGTAAATTGGAAAGTTGTTTAAAATTACATGCCCTTTTATCCAAAATGGCAGCAGACTGGAACATATTAATTCCTCAGGGCAATGTTGAACCAAAGCTGCTTCAATTATCACTAAATAAAATTGCCCAGACTACACTTTCTGCCACCTGGCGTGAATCACAGGTCAAACTTCTTCATAGAGCATATTTTACTCCTGGGAGAGGCCTTAGATGTGGTAATCTTGGATTTAATAAGTGCCCCAAATGTGCATATCCTGCAGCAGATTTAACGCATATATTCTGGGCATGCCCAAAAATAAGAAATTTCTGGCTCAAATTAGAATATTAGCTTAAAAACGTATTAAAGATAGCCCCTGTGACTCTAAAATTTTTTCAAATAGTATTCTGTTTAAATAGGGAACCTGGTAAGCAAATCAATGAAAAAGTAGTAATCTCTTCTATTCTTGCCACCAGGTATTTAATTTGCAAAAAATGGAAAAGCCGAGCACTTCCAAGTGTTGCTGAAGTAAAGAACTGCATGAAAAAACAGTGCATACTTGAGCAAAGGGATACAAATATAGACAATGAACAAGATATCAGGGAATTTTTTTAGTAAGTGGGCAATGTTCTTAAAGATATTTCCCACTACTGAAATAAATCATATAATTTTTCCATTTCGACACTCAGAAACAATCCTGCTAGGAAACTGGTTTGTTTTTTTGTTTGTTCGCTTGGTATGTTTGCTTTGTTTGTATGTCGACTGGTGTTTCTGGGCTTTTTTTTTTTGTTTGTTTGTTTGTTTTTTTTGCTTTTTTTTTTTTCATAGGGAGAACAAAATAAAAAGATCCCACAGAGTATATTTATATAATCAATAGAGGTTAGTTTCTTCCAGATCCGGATTGGTCTTCTTTTTTATTTTTTTTTCTTATGTGAATATACATTATGCAGGTATTGTTGCTGTTCTTGTTTTTTAAGACTCCTTTTGCGGCTTGGAATGGAAAAGCCAATGTTACTTTTGTATTATTCTTACTATGTTGGATTATAGATAAAAAAAAATAAAAAAAATAATGACATGCCCTATTTGAATCATGAAAGTTTATTTTGGACTTGAGTGTCCCTTTAAATAAATATTTGAAATAATTTAAAAATGTGTATCACAAGCTGGTATAGATAGCATTAATATCCCGCTACAATACGCATCTACAGTAATGGCCAAGACAGGTACATTATGCGGGAATCTGTCAGGCATGTATGATAGGCAGGTAAGTGGCGGCATCAGAAACAGTGTGAGCCCAAGTTTCATCTCTAGTGAGTATATTATATTCTTTATATTTATTTAATTTGCTATTTATAGATAGCTATGCATAATGAGTTGTTTAAACGTGTCAGCATTTTTAAAAGTAATAATAGTTACAAGTGGTATTTATTGTGTACAGGGAATCCAAGTTTCATGTTATTGCTGGTCTTGTGTATGTTAGTCTGTACTTTTGGTGACTAATTTATGCTTTTATTAGTTCTGCAAATATAAACCTCAAAAGACCAACATTGATATTTGTTCCCGCTTGTCTTTTAAGTCAATGATTTTTTTTTTTTTTTTTAAAACAGTTTTTTATTGAGGTTGTTATGTGATACAACATTAAAAGAGATACAGAGTTTGTCAGACATATAATAAAGAAATGTACATTGACTTCTCAGATAAAAATATTAATGCTCACAGGCTAATGTATGTTTTGCTAATAACAATATAACAGACCATAGGATAGAAGACCTAAAGAGATCTAGGCTAGGTAATAAATAACTAGTATATAATTGCGCATATATAGTTCACAAGTTCCATAAGTCTCAAGTACACAAAGAGCGGTGAAGCAAGAATGTGCATGAAAAGTGTAAAACCAGACACTCTATAGATGTCTGTAATAGAAGTGAGAATAACAAAAGAACTGGACAAACATAAATGGAACCTCGTTTTTCTTTTAGTATATAAATGCGAAGTAACTGTTATGTTGGTCACTCTTGGGCCAAATGTATTGTGATTGCTGTATCAAATGGCAGTAACTTCAAACTATTGTTGTGTAAGATATTAGGGAAAGGGGTGCAGTGGGCAAGAGCCACTTGTATAATAAAAGGGGAAAGGGGGGGCGTGTCCTACTAATTCCAAGATAGAGATCTTCTAAAGAATATGATGATCAATGCTAGGTCAGGTTTTATAAACATCTTAGGCTTTGTAAAAGTTGGTTCAAGTGTGCAGGATTTATGTTTTTAAGAATATCCTATATAAGCTTTTGTTTAGGTATCTCAATACTGTAGTATATTAAAAACAAACCTTTTAATAGGAAATCATATGATGTATACCTTAATCTGGGTGGACTTTTTAGTATATCAGTACTGTAGTATATTTAAAACAAACTGTTTAATAGGTGATCATATGATCTATACGTTATTCTGGGTGGCCTAGGCTTATAAGAGTGAACATTGCAACATATGTCAGGCAGTGAGGTAAATGTTAGTCCAAGTAGAATCAAGAGATAAAACAGTCCAGCGAACAATAGGAGTCAAATCAGAGAACAGGAGATGAAGGGGCCTATCTATCAAGCTCCGAATGGACCGCTGCTCCATAACCTGTCCGCCTGCTCTGAGCAGGCGGACAGACATCGCCGGAAATCAACCCGATCGAGTACAATCGGGTTGATTGACACCCCTGCTGGTAGCTTATTGGCCGTGAGTCTGCAGGGGGCGGCATTGCACCAG
The DNA here is from genome assembly GCF_027579735.1 of Bombina bombina. Taxonomy (NCBI): domain Eukaryota; kingdom Metazoa; phylum Chordata; class Amphibia; order Anura; family Bombinatoridae; genus Bombina; species Bombina bombina. Next base: position 350,957,691 of record NC_069501.1, on the reverse strand, counting down.
CAGCTCTTGTGAGCTGCTGGTGCAATGCTGAATACGGCGAGTGTACTGCTCGCCATATTCAGTGAGGTCTGGCGGACATGATCAGGTCTGCCAGACTTTCTTAAATAGGGGCCATAGTCTCAAACAATCCAGGAATTCAGGAAGATCAACAAAATACAAGATAACCCATTAGATACAAAATCATCAAAAAGTGCCAAATGAAGAAATAAATCTTTCATAAATAGGCACCTAATTTGTGCAAAAAAATGTAATAAGTATCTCAAACATATGCAACAAAGGAAAAGGTTCAGCACAATTATCCTAAGGGAGGTTGGAGTAAATTTTAAGTTAAGTTTATCATTTATGATTTGCCTTTTCAGTTTAGATGTTAGTTTGTGGGTGTCGAGCAGAGGATAGAGAGATGGTGGTACCAAAACTGTTAAAAAAAAACCTTGCCAGAATTTAAAGAAAAACTGTGAATTTCTATCCATTATGTCAGAAGGTACATAAGGTAACTAGAGTCGTACAATGTAATACAAAAAAACGGCTAATGCTTTGGCTATAGATTCTGCAAAAAAACACCACACAAAATGTAAAGTCTTAGGTACAAACAGACAGTTATTAGGAGGAATCTTATTTTTAGGTAACTGAACTTGAGTAGCCGATAACCTTTGAAACAGGGAGGTAGACAGTAAAGCTTGATTGGTCAATTATTATTATTATTATCAGTTATTTGTAGAGCACCAACAGATTTTGCAGCGCTATAAACATAGGCGGAATACAAGGAAACATTTATAGGGATCAGACGGGTAGAGGGCCCTGCCAAGAGACGCACTATTATAGTCAGCTCTAAAGAAGGTGATCTACAAACAGCATGGCTCTTAGGCTTACATGCTAAGGGGGTTCAAGGGGATAGCAACGGAGGAGAGGAAACGGTATAAAGAAAGGTTAGTGTAAGTTGTATGCATCTCTGAACAGTAGAATCTTAAGGGAGCAATCCCTTTTCCTGAACCTTATGTTAAAAATGTGAAGTTCATTAAATTTCTTTCAGCTCCAGAATCCACTAACATCCTGTAGCTAACTAAAAAACATTATAGTGATACACAGGAAGGAGAAAACATCCTTGTAGAATTGTCTTTACAGAATATTTGCTTAGTAAGGCTCCTCCAGTCCTTGCTAAGTTTTGGCTTTTCCCAGTTTAAATGCTTTCCCAGATAGGCCTGGGTGCAAATCCCAATAGGAAAAATTGCATATAATTACCAAACATCACACAAAAATAGTCATTACCTGCTTAAATGCACTGCACACAGCTAGGTGTATATATAAAAATACATAATACATAAAACCTGTACTGGCACCAGATTTATAGACATCAACCAGGGAACTATATAAAATCTTGAATGCAAACTCAGTAAACAGCAGAATTCAGCAACACTATTTATTTAAAACATAGTAAGTAAAGTTTTGGAGCAATTAATTGCTTGTTCTTTAGTCTGAAAAAAAGCATGTGATTGCTCTGAAACATATCTGTTACCAGGTGCTGTTATTGTTAAGGGAAGAACTTACTTGAAACAATACCAGCCAGAGGCGTGACTAGAAACCACAGGGCCCAGGTGCAAGACTCTAAGAAGCCCCACACCCAAAAAAAAAAATGAAGTGAATTTGATACATATTTTTTTTTTATTTATTTTTTTACATTTAACACAGAAAAAAAAAATGTGAACCAGATTACATGTCTGCAAAAGGAGGTACCCTGTGCCCACAGTCTGTGAGATGGTCTGACCCCCTATTACTGTATATAGTGACACTGTTTAACCTACCAGTACTGTATATAGTGAGTCAGTTACACAGTCTGTAATCTGCCGGTAAGATGGCTGGCCTGACCCTACCCACCCCAGTACTTTAGAAAGTGACTTTAGTAGTCTGTGACATAGTCCAGCCCCCCGTACTGTATATAGTGGTACTGTATAGTTACACTTTTTACCCCCTCCTCCCATGCTGTAGTAACAAGGTCTGTAATTTGCTGGTTCCACAAACATACACACACACACATACATGCAAAAATACACACACAGTCACATACATACATACACACACACACACATAAACACCAATGGGTAAAACAGAAACACTAACCCCTGTAGTCAGAGACACTAGTGAAGCATCACGTCACACTCACATGATATCAGTGCAGGCCAACGTTTTTTATAAACAAAAATATTTATTTTTAAGCTGGGCCCCCACCCTTGGGGGCCCAGTCGCAATTGAGACCTCTGTGCCCCCTGTAGTTTCGCCCCTGATACCAGCTTAGGAATACATTGATGAGAATCCTGCTAGAGAATTTATTCTAAAATTCTTGTCTCCAGCTGGAGCTGGATTTACCAAGAATAATTCCCAGTTTGACATCCTGTACAGATTAACCCTGTAATGGTGGATAACCATCTAAATATAAGGTCTAATATATTTTTTATTCCATATGACAAGGATATCTTCTGCAATACCTTCTTGACTGAAAGGAATATTCTACTGCAGATTGTTCTTGGGGGTCAGTCTGAAATCTTCATGCTCTTTTCCTGGTAGAGGCATCTTCATTGTGTTAATTCTGGAAGCTATCTTAATTAAAAAAAAAGGCTTCCTTTGAGAGAATGCTGTCAAACATCTATTTCCCTTTTGATGTGTCACAGTTTTTTTCCCCACTCTTGCATATTTTGTCATTCTTGCGCTTAGTAGTCACTATCGGCTAGATTTAGAGTTGGGCGGTAGCCGTGAAAACCAGCGTTAGAGGCTCCTAACGCTGGTTTTAGGCTACCTCCGGTATTTGGAGTCACTCAAAATAGGGTCTAACGCTCACATTTCAGCCGCGACTTTTCCATACCGCAGATCCCCTTACGTCAATTGCGTATCCTATCTTTTCAATGGGATTTTTCTAACTCCGGTATTTAGAGTCGTGTCTGAAGTGAGCGTTAGAAATCTAACGACAAAACTCCAGCCGCAGAAAAAAGTCAGTAGTTAAGAGCTTTCTGGGCTAACGCCGGTTCATAAAGCTCTTAACTACTGTACTCTAAAGTACACTAACACCCATAAACTACCTATGTACCCCTAAACCGATGTCCCCCCACATCGCTGCCACTCGATTAAATTTTTTTAACCCCTAATCTGCCGACCGCCACCTACGTTATCCTTATGTACCCCTAATCTGCTGCCCCTAACACCGCCGACCCCTATATTATATTTATTAACTCCTAATCTGCCCCCCAAAACGTCGCCGCCAGCTACCTACACTTATTAACCCCTAATCTGCTGACCGCAAAGCACCGCCACCTACATTATCCTTATGTACCCCTAATCTGCTGCCCCTAACACCGCCGACCCCTATATTATATTTATTAACCCCTAATCTGCCCCCCTCAACGTCGCCTCCACCTGCCTACACTTATTAACCCCTAATCTGCCGAGCGGACCGCACCGCTACTATAATAAAGTTATTAACCCATAATCCGCCTCACTAACCCTATAATAAATAGTATTAACACCTAATCTGCCCTCCCTAACATCGCCGACACCTAACTTCAATTATTAACCCCTAATCTGCCGACCGGAGCTCACCGCTATTCTAATAAATGTATTAACCCCTAAAGCTAAGTCTAACCCTAACACTAACACCCCCCTAAATTAAATATAATTTTAATCTAACGAAATTAATTAACTCTTATTAAATAAATTATTCCTATTTAAAGCTAAATACTTACCTGTAAAATAAATCCTAATATAGCTACAATATAAATTATAATTACATTGTAGCTATTTTAGGATTAATATTTATTTTACAGGCAACTTTGAAATTATTTTAACCAGGTACAATAGCTATTAAATAGTTAAGAACTATTTAATAGCTACCTAGTTTAAATAATTACAAAATTACCTGTAAAATAAATCCTAACCTAAGTTACAATTAAACCTAACACTATACTATCATTAAATTAATTAAATAAAATACCTATAATTACCTACAATTAAACCTAACACTACACTATCAATACAGTAATTAAATACAATATCTACAAATAACTACAATGAAATAAACTAACTAAAGAGCAAAAAATAAAAAAGAACTAAGTTACAAAAAATAATTTTTTTTTTACAAACATAAGAAAAATATTACAACAATTTTAAACTAATTACACCTACTCTAAGCTCCCTAATAAAATAACAAAGACCCCCAAAATAAAAAATGCCCTACCCTATTCTAAATTACTAAAGTTCAAAGCTCTTTTACCTTACCAGCCCTGAACAGGGCCCCGTGCGGGGCATGCCCCAAGAAGTTCAGCTCTTTTGCCTTTAAAAAAAACCATACAATACCCCCCCCTCAACATTACAACCCACCACCCACATACCCCTAATCTAACCCAAACCCCCCTTAAATAAACCTAACACTAAGCCCCTGAAGATCATCCTACCTTGTCTTCACCTCACCAGGTATCACCGATCCGTCCTGGCTCCAAAATCTTCATCCAACCCAAGCCAGTCAGATTGAGCTCGCATGGAACAGCCAATAGAATGCGAGCTCAATCTGATTGGCTGATTGGATCAGCCAATCGGATTGAACTTGATTCTGATTGGCTGATTCCATCAGCCAATCAGAATATTCCTACCTTAATTCCGATTGGCTGATAGAATCCTATCAGCCAATCGGAATTCGAGGGACGCCATCTTGGATGACGTCCCTTAAAGGAACCGTCATTCTTCAGTTGGACGTCGCCGGAAGAAGATGGGTCCGTGGTGGAGGTCTTCAGGATGGAGCCGGTCGTCATCGGATGAAGATAGAAGATGCCGCTTGGATCAAGATGGTTGCCGGTCCGGATCGCCTCTTCTTCCCGGATAGGATGAAGACTTTGGAGCCTCTTCTGGACCTCTTCAGCCACCGGATGATGGATCGCCAGCCCCCGCTTGGGTTGGATGAAGATTTTGGAGCCAGGACGGATCGGTGATACCTGGTGAGGTGAAGACAAGGTAGGATGATCTTCAGGGGCTTAGTGTTAGGTTTATTTAAGGGGGGTTTGGGTTAGATTAGGGGTATGTGGGTTGTAATGTTGGCGGGGGGTATTGTATTTTTTTTTTTTTACAGGCAAAAGAGCTGAACTTCTTGGGGCATGCCCCGCAAAGGTCCCTGTTCAGGGCTGGTAAGGTAAAAGAGCTTTGAACTTTAGTAATTTAGAATAGGGTAGGGCATTTTTTATTTTGGGGGTCTTTGTTATTTTATTAGGGGGCTTAGAGTAGGTGTAATTAGTTTAAAATTGTTGTAATATTTTTCTTATGTTTGTAAATATTTTTTTATTTTTTGTAACTTAGTTCTTTTTTATTTTTTGTACTTTAGTTAGTTTATTTCATTGTAGTTATTTGTAGGAATTGTATTTAATTTATTTATTGATAGTGTAGTGAGGTTTAATTGTAGGTAATTGTATGTATTTTATTTAATTAATTTAATGATAGTATAGTGTTAGGTTTAATTGTAACTTAGGTTAGGATTTATTTTACAGGTAATTTTGTAATTATTTTAACTAGGTAACTATTAAATAGTTCTTAACTATTTAATAGCTATTGTACATGGTTAAAATAATTACAAAGTTGCCTGTAAAATAAATCTTAATCCTAAAATAGCTATAATATAATTATAATTTATATTGTAGCTATATTAGGATTTATTTTACAGGTAAGTATTTAGCTTTAAATAGGAATAATTTATTTAATAAGAGATAATTAATTTCGTTAGATGTAAAGTATATTTAACTTAGGGGGGTGTTAGTGTTAGGGTTAGACTTAGCTTTAGGGGTTAATACATTTATTAGAATAGCGGTGAGCTCCAGTCGGCAGATTAGGGGTTAATAATTGAAGTTAGGTGTCGGCGATGTTAGGGAGGGCAGATTAGGGGTTAATACTATTTATTATAGGGTTAGTGAGGCGGATTAGGGGTTAATAACTTTATTATAGTAGCGCTCAGGTCCGCTCGGCAGATTAGGGGTTAATAAGTGTAGGCAGGTGGAGGCGACGTTGTGGGGGGCAGATTAGGGGTTAATAAATATAATATAGGGGTCGGCGGTGTTAGGGCAGCAGATTAGGGGTACATAGGGATAATGTAAGTAGCGGCTGTTCACGGAGCGGCAGATTAGGGGTTAATAATAATATGCAGGGGTCAGCGATAGCGGGGGCGGCTGATTAGGGGTTAATAAGTGTAAGGTTAGGGGTGTTTAGACTCGGGGTACATGTTAGAGTGTTAGGTGCAGACGTAGGAAGTGTTTCCGCATAGCAAACAATGGGGCTGCGTTAGGAGCTGAACACGGCTTTTTTGCAGGTGTTAGGTTTTTTTTCAGCTCAAACAGCCCCATTGTTTTCTATGGGGGAATCGTGCACAAGCACGTTTTTGAGGCTGGCCGCTTGCGTAAGCAACTCTGGTATCGAGAGTTGAAGCTGCGTTAAATATGCTCTACGCTCCTTTTTTGGAGCCTAACGCAGCCTTTATGTGGACTCTCAATACCAGAGTTATTTTTATGGTGCGGCCAGAAAAAAGCCGGCGTTAGCTTTTCGGGTCGTTACCGACAAAACTCCAAATCTAGCCGTATGATACTAGACATATGCACTCGTTTCATAATTTGTTTCATTTTAACAAGGTGAATATCCGAACGAATGCATTACAAAATGTAAAAAAACAAAGGAATAATGCCTCATTTGTTTGCTTAGAGGGTGCGCTTATACTTTGATTTGTATTTATAAAATCTCATCTTTTTGCCTGGTTACTTGATTTTACTTTTACCTGCTAGTTCATGTGCACATGCACAATACTTTTGTTCTAGCCAGCACAGCAATATAATGTATACAATGGATATATTTCACAGGAAAACAGGGAGCATGTATTTTACCAATTCAATTGAGTTGGACTGTTGCCAACTGGTTGTCTAAACCGTCAACACAGCAACTAACAAGAACAAAAATAACTGTGGGCTTTCTGTCGCGCAGCGCTAGCCGTTGCTAGGGACGCAGCGCCTGCTGTTATGCTCGTTGCCTAGGGGGGAGTCGGCTCCTCTCTGCGTGCGGCAGTGACGTCATCGCCTCACGCCTTCCCTGTTCTGAAGCCGGTCGGATCTCCTGTGGTGCGAACCCTGCGCCTATGTAAGTAACTCACTTGCTACCTATCACTGCCCAAGTCTAGGTGTTACTTACTGTTCTCCTAGGTGTTATTGATTCATATGCTGGAATATTATTTTGTTGCTGACCTCTGCTTGTCTGACTCTTTAATCTTTAACTGCTGGATTGATACTGCTGCTGAACTCTGCTTGTCTGACCACTCTGCCTCTTGAACCCTTAACTGCTGGATTGATATTGTTGCTGAACTCTGCCTGTCTGACCACTCTACCTGTTAACCCCTATCTGCCCTGGATTGCCTTACTGTTGCCAAACCCTGCCTGCCTGACCATCCTAGTGGTTTACCCCTGGACTGCCTTACTGTTGCCAAACCTTGCCTGCCTGACCACCCTATTGGTTTGTCTCTGGTTTCCTGCCTGTTGCTGCCAAGGACTGTCCTGCCTGTGGTGAGTGCCATTTATCTCATCTTGCAAACATACTCTGCGATATTCCCTATCATTCTGGCTCGATGCCAAGATAACAAGACTACTGGCCGAGTTTGGTCTGATAGAGAAGAATACCACGAGCATTACATTATACTTGGGCCATAGAGCCAGATGAGGTGGCACAAGCAGTTTATCATCAGGGACAGATGTTTGGAACCCATACCACACAGTTGCAGAATATGGATTCCAAGCTAGAGGCTAGAACCGCTCAACTGTCTTTACTAGTTACAGTGAGGAATACCACCCCTGTTGTTGTACCGCCTTTCTCTGCTGTTAGTACTGTGGCTTCTTCGTCTGCTTCTGGAAGTATACCCCGGATACCATTGCCTGTATGAAGGTACTACTGATTGCAGGGGTTTTCCTAACCAATACAGGCTGCACTTATCCAATGATCCTCACACCTTTCAGTCTCACCAGTCAAGGATCACCTTTATTATTTCCTTACTGAAAGAAAAGGCCCTAGTCTGGATCTCTCCCCTTTGGAACAGAACACTCCACTCCTGTATGATGCTGATGCTTTTATTTCTGCATTATCTTCTGTGCTTGGGACTTCTATCCGTACCTCTGCTGCAGAATTTTCTCTCCTGGACCTTCACCAGGGCAATAGAACTGTGGCACAATTCGCCATCGAGTTTCGCACCTTGGCACTTGAAACCACTTGAGATTGCAGTGCTCCCAAGGCAGCCTTTAGGAGGGGTCTGCATGAACACATCAAAGATGAACTCACTTATCGTGATGTTCCTTCTTCTTTGGATGACTTTATAATGCTTTGTATCAGTCTGGACTCTCGCTTTCAGGAGAGACAAGACGAAAGAGACAGAACTAGGAGGGTCCTTCCCTCCCGCCCTCCTATTTGTCCAGGTTCGTTAGTATCCTTTACCCCTTCAACAGCTCCAGTTACCCCAGTGGAGGAACCCATGGATCTCTCCTCCTTCAAACCTTCAGAATCTGAAAGAAAGAGAAGAAGGAGATTGAGACTATGCTTTTATTGTGGGTCTAACACCCACTAACTAAAGGGCTGTGACATTCGGCCGGGAAAAGCCAATGCTTAGGGGAAAACACTGGGGTACCTCTAAGCATGATCACTACTAAATCCCCTCACTCCACTCGGATTCTGGTACCTGTAACCCTTACCTTCCTTCAGAATACTGTTCACACTTAAGCCTTCATTGATTCAGGGGCAGCTGGAAACTTTCTGGGTACTGGTAGACAGTCTGCCAGTTTGCAGTTTAGGGAAAATATATATATATATGTATATGTATATATATATATATATATATATATATATATATATATATATATATATATATATATATATATATACACAGTATATGTGTATATATATATATATATATATATATACAGGGAGTGCAGAATTATTAGGCAAATTAGTATTTTGACCACATCATCCTCTTTATGCATGTTGTCTTACTCCAAGCTGTATAGGCTTGAAAGCCTACTACCAATTAAGCATATTAGGTGATGTGCATCTCTGTAATGAGAAGGGGTGTGGTCTAATGACATCAACACCCTATATCAGGTGTGCATAATTATTAGGCAACTTCCTTTCCTTTGGCAAAATGGGTCAAAAGAAGGACTTGACAGGCTCAGAAAAGTCAAAAATAGTGAGATATCTTGCAGAGGGATGCAGCACTCTTAAAATTGCAAAGCTTCTGAAGCGTGATCATCGAACAATCAAGCGTTTCATTCAAAATAGTCAACAGGGTCGCAAGAAGCGTGTGGGAAAAACCAAGGCGCAAAATAACTGCCCATGAACTGAGAAAAGTCAAGCGTGCAGCTGCCAAGATGCCACTTGCCACCAGTTTGGCCATATTTCAGAGCTGCAACATCACTGGAGTGCCCAAAAGCACAAGGTGTGCAATACTCAGAGACATGGCCAAGGTAAGAAAGGCTGAAAGACGACCACCACTGAACAAGACACACAAGCTGAAACGTCAAGACTGGGCCAAGAAATATCTCAAGACTGATTTTTCTAAGGTTTTATGGACTGATGAAATGAGAGTGAGTCTTGATGGGCCAGATGGATGGGCCCGTGGCTGGATTGGTAAAGGGCAGAGAGCTCCAGTCCGACTCAGACGCCAGCAAGGTGGAGGTGGAGTACTGGTTTGGGCTGGTATCATCAAAGATGAGCTTGTGGGGCCTTTTCGGGTTGAGGATGGAGTCAAGCTCAACTCCCAGTCCTACTGCCAGTTTCTGGAAGACACCTTCTTCAAGCAGTGGTACAGGAAGAAGTCTGCATCCTTCAAGAAAAACATGATTTTCATGCAGGACAATGCTCCATTACACACGTCCAAGTACTCCACAGCGTGGCTGGCAAGAAAGGGTATAAAAGAAGAAAATCTAATGACATGGCCTCCTTGTTTACCTGATCTGAACCCCATTGAGAACCTGTGGTCCATCAGCAAATGTGAGATTTACAAGGAGGGAAAACAGTACACCTCTCTGAACAGTGTCTAGGAGGCTGTGGTTGCTGCTGCACGCAATGTTGATGGTGAACAGATCAAAACACTGACAGAATCCATGGATGGCAGGCTTTTGAGTGTCCTTGCAAAGAAAGGTGGCTATATTGGTCACTGATTTGTTTTTGTTTTGTTTTTGAATGTCAGAAATGTATATTTGTGAATGTTGAGATGTTATATTGGTTTCACTGGTAAAAATAAATAATTGAAATGGGTATATATTTGTTTTTTGTTAAGTTGCCTAATAATTATGCACAGTAATAGTCACCTGCACACACAGATATCCCCCTAAAATAGCTATAACTAAAAACAAACTAAAAACTACTTCCAAAACTATTCAGCTTTGATATTAATGAGTTTTTTGGGTTCATTGAGAACATGGTTGTTGTTCAATAATAAAATTAATCCTCAAAAATACAACTTGCCTAATAATTCTGCACTCCCTGTATATATATATATATATATAAATATATATATATATATATATATATATATATATATATATATATATATATATCATTTCTGAAGATTCCTCCCAAACAACTGTCTAACTCTCCTGCCTCCCTCTTAGTTAAGATCGCCGGCACAGCGCTGTACAGGGAGCAGGGAGTGTGGAGGCGCTTCAGATTGTGGTGTGGGCTATAAATCCCAGCTAGTTTTCCAGTAATAAATTACACTATTTTTTAACTTTTTTTTTTTCTATTTGTTAATTTAATTTTCTGTTGTGTAGAGGACCCCCACCAAGATTGCTTATATTTCTGCAGTGTAGGGTCCCCCCACCCCCTCAAGCTCATCCTTTTTGTCTCCAACCCTCCCTCTCCTTGGCCCCTCTCCAACCCTCCCGTTTGTCTCCAACCCTCCCTCTCCTTGGCCCCACATTTTTCTGTAGTGTAGGGAACCCTGCCCCTCCCCCTTCTTTGTTGGGCTGATCCACCAGCCTCCCTATTTCTCTTCTACTGCTCCCACTCAGCACCAACGATGATCAATGATCTGCCTTCATATAGTAAGGGGGCACGATCAGTGCTCTCTAACTATATGAAGGCAGAAGCCTTCTGCCCTTAGCTGCAGTTGCCATTGTCTAAGATGACAGCCAGGGATCACAGCATGTGTCTCTTTGTTGGACGTAGGTAGTACATCAACCCAGTGTGTTAGGCAAAGTACTGTTTGATGTAGTACCTACGTCCATATGGCACAAAGGGTTAAAGCAATATTATCAACATCTGTAGTAACATTTCTACATTTACTGTCCCTTTTTGTCACAAACCTCTAAACATTTATGGATAGGAATTAGAACCTCTAAACATTTATGGATAGGAATTAGTGACCATGTTGGGAGAGCTAGGGTAATGGTTGGATAGTAGGCAGGGTCATGGGTGGGTTGTGGGTGTCTAGGTTGTCTATGTGGGGGGTTAAGGGGAATTAGGACATATAACTGTCTCAGATGGACAAGCTGGAGGTCTGCCGTCTTGCAAAGTAATGTACTTCCTAATAGTTTCAAAATTAAAATAACCAACCTCATCAAAAAATCCATATCTCTCTTTTGTTTTGCATAATATAACATATCAAATGTCTCTGTTCCGTAATATCAATTTATGACTTGCATTTTCTTATAAATTTCAGACAAACGTCCAAAAACTTTAATTACATATGATTGAATTTAAGTTGTGAAATCTCACTTTTCACTAAGAGAACTCAGAAAATGGTTAGTTATGCAGCAGTACGTCTGTATTGGTATAACCAGGCATTGCAATGCTCACATGGAAATCACTTTTTTCAAAGGATATTGTGGTTTTCAGATGCTTGTTATTAACTGAACTATGTACAAAATGCAGAGGTTTTAAACATAAAAAAAAGAAAACACTCAAGTTACAAGACTTGGAAGATAATTCTGTCCAAATGCAAATAAATTCACCAAAGCCAATAAAAGCAGATAAAGTAAAATTAAACAAAGACGACTTTAGATATCAATGATATTGGAAAGACAAAAATGTGGAGCTAACTTGCAGCTCAAAAGCCGCCCAGTTGGCTTTAGACTTCATTTGTATTATGTTTTATGCCAACATTTTAATTAGGGAAAAAAACATTATGCACAGTTGGGTTCCATTTGAATTATGAAAAGAAAATTTTAGAACTAAGATCAGAGGGATTCCTGCATATAGATTTGTTTTTTGTGTGTGTTGTGCTTTTGGTAAACTGATCATCATGTATCAAGTTTTGTGAGGTGTGTGTGCATTTCATGTCCAATAAAATTATTTAAAAAACAAAATGTAAACATGCTTAATATTCTGATTTATCATCAAAGGAGCAGTCACAATTCTCCTTCTATGCATGCTTCAATTTTAATATTGATTATCCTGCTTCAAAATTTTGTGTCAAGTTAAAATGTAAAGTTACTGCAGCACTGCTCTGAGTCCGAAAGTGAAATCTTTCCATTTAAGAATAAAACAATTCAGATATAATGCAGCTTAAGTGATTAAAAAAACAGGGTGAGTTTTGTTGTTCAATGACCTATACTATTACCTTTATCCAGAGCACCATAAATAGCTCAAATGCTATAAAATATAGGCATGTGCACTTGTGAACTTCAGGAGGAAACAAATGCAGAAGATGGTGACCTGAAAAGGGGTTCATCACAAGTGAAAGTCCTGCTCAAGTGATCTAATCAGCAGTACTCGTCACACAGCTGGGTTGGTCTAGAGCATGTAATTGTAACATTATGGGCTAGATTACAAGTGGAGCATTAATTTATTGAGTGCCCAAATTTGCCGTTTATGGGCGCGTGATAACCAGCCATTACAAGTGGCTGGTTATTGCTAATGTGAGCTTACGCTAGCAATTAGCGATCCAAAAATTAACCAGAGATCAGATATCTGGTTAATTTTTTAAATATCCCCAGATTGCCCGCAAACATAAGTGTAGTGTTTGTATTAATAAAAAATGTTTAGCTTTTTTTTTTTTTTTTAAATAACTGTACAAAGCAGTTTTTAGGGCTTAAAGTTGACAGATGTGGGGTGTTAGAAAAAAACAGGCACTGAAATGTGCCTTTATATTGTGGTTCATGGGGACTGTGTGTTCCCTGTAAATATATATGTATATGCTTATATACATATCTATTTATGTGTTAATATGTGTATATACACATATAAACACATACATATATGTAGATATTCATATACATATATATTTGCTGTCCGAATTGCCCCAAAATACAGTGGTATTTTGTTTTGTTCTTTTTAAATAAAAATCAATAAGTATCTTTAATTTTTTTAAATTTAAGTGCTCGATTCAGTTATAAGGGGTTAAAGTTGGTAGGTGTGGGGTGTTAGAAAAAAAACAGCACTATATTTCTGTTACTATGTGTATATACACAAATAAACACAAATGATCTGTATATATTCATAAACATATATTTATATTTGCTGCCCATCGTTGCACGACTTAACCCCTTCGCTGCACTAGGTTCTCATGCTGTGTCTCACGGCATAATAATGAGGCTGCCATTTGGAGCCTATGGAAGCATACTCCTGTGAGCACAATGCTTCCATGCAATGCATGAGGTCGCGTTTGCATTTCATCTAACTTGTAATACCAGCACACATTTGCTTGTGCTGGTAATACTAAGTGAAGCACAAATATCGCCCTCGCGAATGCGATATTTTGTGCTCCACTTGTAATCTGGTCCTATATTGGCCCTTTAAGAACTGACTGCCTACTGGCTTGTAAGAAAAACGCCCACTGCTTTATTGGTATATACAAGGCGTCCCTCCCAACAGCTCCAGGCAAAAGTCACTTGTCTAGTCGTGTTGATAAGAATTAATATTGCACTCACCCAGGCAGCAATCTTCGTGTGGTTAGGGCAAACTTGAGGCAACGGATCGTTCACCAGGAAACTGCTAGAAATCCTCCAATCAGCCTGGGTCCCCATACCAACCGCCTCTTCTCAACCACTGAAACCTCTGCTCTCTTCGGGGTGAGCGTGAATGCAAACTTCCAAGCGGCGTGAGCCGTCCACTATGCTGACCGTCACTTCCGGGTGACTGAAGATAGGTGACGTAGACAGTGCAGACATCCTCTACGGGTCCGGGATACGACAAGCGAGGGAACAGAATTGACGTTGCATTCTATTGGCTGATCCAATCAGCCAATCAGATTGAACTTCAATCCGATTGATTGATTAAATCAGCCAATCAGATTTTTCCTACCTTAATTCCGATTGGCTGATAGAATCCTATCAGCCAATCGGAATTCGAAGGACACCATCTTGGATGACATCATTTAAAGGAACCGTCATTCGTTGTTTGTCCGTCGTGCTTGAAGGATGCTCCACGCCGGATGTCTTCAAGATGGAGTCGCTCCTCGTTGGATGGAAGAGGATAGGAGATGCCGCTTGGATGAAGACTTCTGCCGTTCCGGATGTCCTCTTCTGCCGGCATTTTATTATTTTGGGGGGCTTTTTTATTTTATTAGGGGGCTTAGATTAGGTGTAATTAGTTTAAACTTCTTGTAATTTTTTTTATTTTCTGTAATTTAGTGTTTGTTTGTTTTTGTACTATAGTTTATTTAATTTAATTGTATTTAATTTTAGCTAATTTTAATTAATTAATTAATTTAATTTATTTATTGAAATTGTAGTGTTAGGTGTATTTGTAACTTATGTTAGGATTTATTTTACAGGTAATTTTGTAATTATTTTAACTAGGTATCTATTAAATAGTTATTAACTATTTAATAGCTATTGTACCTAGTTAAAATAAATACAAAGTTGCCTGTAAAATAAAAATAAATCCTGGAATAGCTACAATGTAATTATTAATTATATTGTAGCTATCTTAGGTTTATTTTATAGGTAAGTATTTAGTTTTAAATAAGAATTTGCATACCTAATTTGCATATCTTACCCACAATTCTCTTGTGCATTGGAAACATTGCATATTAAGAATTTCTGGGGGCAAGCGGGGATTCTTGCTTAGATGTACTAGTTTCCTATGCAAATATTTACATTGATTTAATTTTGAGACATGGAGGATTTTAATTTCAGTTTTTTATCTCCCCCCCCCATAATTTTAATGAATTTTGGTTTAACCATGAAAATAGCTTTTCCAATGCAGCAATCAGAAATCTATCTCCTACTGATGAGTTCTAAAAAGAACGAAACAGGCTTGTATAGTGAGTGATTTCTGGTTTGCTGTCATGTTCCTGTTTAAAAGGATCACTGTGTTAAAACCGTATTTTGAAGCAAAAAAACTGAGAATTTGCATACCTAATTTGCATATCTTACCCACAATTCTCTTGTGCATTGGAAACATTGCATATTAAGAATTTCTGGGGGCAAGCGGGGATTCTTGCTTAGATGTACTAGTTTCCTATGCAAATATTTACATTGATTTAATTTTGAGACATGGAGGATTTTAATTTCAGTTTTTTATCTCCCCCCCCATAATTTTAATGAATTTTGGTTTAACCATGAAAATAGCTTTTCCAATGCAGCAATCAGAAATCTATCTCCTACTGATGAGTTCTAAAAAGAACGAAACAGGCTTGTATAGTGAGTGATTTCTGGTTTGCTGTCATGTTCCTGTTTAAAAGGATCACTGTGTTAAAACAGTATTTTGAAGCAAAAAAACTGAGAATTTGCATACCTAATTTGCATATCTTACCCACAATTCTCTTGTGCATTGGAAACATTGCATATTAAGAATTTCTGGGGGCAAGCGGGGATTCTTGCTTAGATGTACTAGTTTCCTATGCAAATATTTACATTGTTTTAAATAGGAATACTTTAGTTAATAATAGTAATATTATTTAGATTTATTTAAATAATAATTAAGTTAGGGGGGTGTTAGGGTTAGACTTAGGTTTAGGGGTTAATAACTTTATTATAGTGGTGGCGATGTTGACGGCGGCAAATTAGGGATTAATAGATTTAATAGGCTATGTGGGCTATGGCGGTTTAGGGGTTAATAATAGAATAAGTTTATTGCGGTGTGGGCTATGTCGGTTTAGGGGTTAATACCCTTTATTAGTTATTGCGGTGGGGGATTGCGGTTGACAGGTAGATAGACATTGCGCATGCGTTAGGTGTTAGGTTTTTTTTGCAGGCATTTTAGGGAGTTACGGTGCTCCCATACTCAGCGCAAGGCCTGCAACGGCTGCATTTTATGGCGAGGTGAAAATGGATTAAGATTTCTCCATTTTCGCCACGTAAGGCCTTGCGCTGGATATTGGATACTGACTTACGACGCTGCCCCATGTTAGCTTATGGGAGGAAAAATTGTGAGTGACTGGTGAAATATACGTGCCGCATTTAGATGCGGTGCTGTATATAGGATACCAAAAACGTGCAAAAACCGGCATCGCTGTCTTTTGCGGGCGACGCTGCATATCGGATCGGGCCCCTGGTTTTCAAAATGCTATTTTTTTATCTGTAACAAAGAAAAATAAGTCCCTTTAAGACTGCATTCTATTAGTATTCTAAATAGAGATTGCAATAGAAAAAAATCAGTTGATTTTACTAATGTTCTAGTTATTAATATACACCCTCAATTATTTTGGTTCTTATTTATGTGCATGACCCGGAAGAACAAATTTATTGTAAAATGAGATATTTTAACCTTTTTATTTTTAATCTGTTAAAAAAAGTATTTGCTCCAGATTTCATTTTTGAATGTGAGACCATTCAAATCCACAAGATATCCGTCTTTTTTATTGGATTGTCACTCCACATTTACTCATCATGTATGATGCATTAATAACTCTAACAAAAGTTACACCAAGCCACGGAAAACATTTTCTGAACATCTACTTTTTTTAACATTTAAAAGAGCATAAACCCCCCAAAAAATATTTTGTGATTCATGCGGAGCACACACATTTAAACAAGTTTCCAATTTATTTCTGTTATCATATTTGCTTCATTCTCTAGTTATCATTTGCTGAAGAAGCAGCAGCAATGCACAACTGGTAGCTAGTGGAAGATATCCCAATGACAATAGGCATATATGTGCAGCCCACCAGTCACCAGCTAGCTCCTAGTAGTGTATTGCTGTTGCTGAGCCTACCTCATTTTCAACAAAAGGATACAAAGAGAACTAAGCAAATTAGATAATAGAATAAAATTGGAAACCTGTTTTAAATTGCACGCTCTGTCTGAATCATAAAAGTTTAATTTTGACTTTACTGGCTCCCTTTTAAGTAAGAAATTATGTTCTTAGAAATTATGTACAGAGAATAAAAAAAGGCAAGGTTACAAGATAAACGCGGACATAGATAAGAGTTAAGGCTGTGACACACTGCAAGCGATGAATTTCAGTTATTTCATCTCTGAGCGCTCAGCTACGCAACCTGAGATGAAAATGCAGGACACACTGAGCGCACACAGCCGCATCTACAGGCTGCGCGCTGCTCCGCTTGCAGTGTGTCACAGCCCTTAGCATATTGATATGACATTCAATGTTGTCCATCAAAGTCTAAATATGTGCTATTGAATTTTTTAAAGCATAGGCAGCATATCATCAGAGAATTTTAATAATTGACATCTTGTGCTTATAAAAGACAATTTGGTGCACATCATCTCTATTTACAAATAACCATAAGATAAGTTTTATATTAAACCTCTTTTATACTTACATCAACATCTTTCCCAGTATAATTGACAGCCACTCTTGGGCTATTAACGTTAAAAAAGATGGGAACACAGAACTTATTAAATTGCTAAATAGTAATAATAACAATAATAATGCTCTTCTTATGTAGTTAGCACTCAAAGAGTAATCAACCCCTTGTACCGAACTAAGGGCAAAGGTGCAGCGACATGTGATTGACATATTACAGCATATGAATCTAAGTCACCAGGGGTGAGATCACACATATAATCAAGATGTTACAGAAAAGAAAAACATATTCATATTAAAGCTGTCTGTATCTCTAAATGAAGCCCATAAAACAAGCCAAACTTCCTTTTATTTTTAATTTTAGTCATCTAACAAGTTGTTCATCCACTTGCTTTATGATCAATATAGATCACCCCCATGGAAAAATATAGTAATATAAGCAAAAGAATAATTCTAATAATAATAATAATGAACTTATAGCCCGTATGGTGCCAGGTATCTAGAATAGATTTAGAATAACTTTCATATCATTAGATGAGCTGGCTAATATGACTCCCCGCAAGGATCATGGTGAACTAGATAAAGGTGGCAATATCTAAAAAAACACAAGTTGGGTACCAATAAGCTAAGGTGATCAAAACTGTGGACTATATATTCACCTATGAGACAAAGTTATGATAGTGGCCTAGTGCCTCTTATAGATCTAACATACAGTGTAAAAGTTGTTTAGTCTATATCATTGGGCATATCTGAGTTGTGTGCTTACACTTCACTATGAGCTTCATATGGGTCATCAAACATTGAGTGTGTTGGTTATTAAATAGTATACATAGGTACGTAATGCTACATATTTTCTGGAGTAGTTAAAGTCATATTAGAATCTAAGTGTATAGGAAGCCTTCTATACAGCATACCAAACAAACTCTAAAAATAAATCAACCTAGCTACCCCGGCCGTAGGCAGCTGGTTCAGTTTTATAGTATGACAGACACTATAAAATATAAAGCTCACATTCCAATATAATGGTAGTTTAGAGAAAAAAATAATAATATTTATATGATAGGTGACTAAAGTAAGGGTTTCTTGCACCATTTTATTTTTGTGACTTCAATTACTAGTAGGTAGGGTAACTACTCATATTAGGGAAACTTAGCAGCAGTCTATAGGAATATAAGGTCCCTACAGCAAACTAAACTGCGAAACAGCAGGTATGTTTAGAGTGTAAAATAAACATGCAACTGTAAATTCACTCAAAACAGATGGATAGCTATTCCCAAGAAATATCAGGTTTATCAATCCCCATAGTTAAAAGTCGGAAACACTTAGATAGCGATGTTTACATCAAAGACTGCACAGTACTAGTTTTAGTGTGGCTATAATCAGTTGTCTCCAAAGTGCAAGTGGCATAAGACATAAAGTCTCAGATCAAAAGATCTTCATGAATATGTTTAAGCAAATGGTACCAAAAAACAAAAAAACAAAAGGGGAGACATAAAACTACACATGATACACAAAGAAACTTTGATATGTAAGCTCATACAAAAGCCTGTCTTGTAAAATAAACACAAGAAACAGTATCATATCATAACAAAGACAAACTAGTGATGTTTATATCGTCTAGCATCCATGCTTATTCACTAGTTTGGGACTGTTTAGCAGATCATCCCACTCCAGATTTTAGAGACTCGACAGTCTGTAATATCTGATTTTGCCAGCAGGAATATAGGAGTAGAGGATGTCTGAACTAGTGATGTGAAGTTCGGTTCATCCTGATGAATCGGTTCATTTCGGACAGTTCGATTAACTGAACCGGTTCATGAACCGATTCATCAGTTCACCTACTGATCACATGATGCGCTTGAGGGGCAGAGCAGAAGAATTGCAGATTCAGTACAGACGCAGCGATTCTGAATCATTTAGAATGAGTCCTGAGTCACTGTGTCTGTACTGCTCTCTGCTGCTAGTTGCTTCAGTTCAGCTTGAGATTCTTAAGGATACTTAGAGAACAAAACTATATATATATATATATATATATATATAAATATATATATATATATATATATGTAAATTGTTTAAAATTGCATTGGTGTATCATTGTTTGTAAGTGCAATTTTTTCTTGTTATTACACTTATTTATGTTCTTTAAAATAAGTTGACACTATTTTATTAAAGCATTATTTATTTTTAAATCAAACCCTGTTTGTAACTGTCATTATTGTGTAGGAACAAAAAAAACCCGGGGGGGGGGGGGGGGCTTGGATCGGGCAGTTAGCCATTTACACTCAGTGCTGTGCTTTTGAATCAGTGTACTGCATCAGTGTACTGTGTACTGTTAACTCAGTGATTCATTAGCAACTGAGTGATTCATAGCAGAACCAGAGTTATAACACAGTTGCTAATGAATCACTGAGTTAACAGTACACAGTACACTGATGCAGTACACTGATTCAACAGCATGTAATATGATCCTAGAGTGAGGTCTCAGTGATTCATAGCAGAAGCAGAGTTATAACAGAGAGAGACCTCACTCTAGGATCATATTACATGCTGCCTGTGGAACTGAACTGTTACAAACGAATCAGTTCAGTCTGGTGAACCGATTCATACAGTTCAGTAAAAAGAACCAGTTCAAATGAACGATTCGTTCATGAACTGCACATCACTAGTCTGAACATGTTGACTAAATTCTTGGTAACAGTATGTCTAGGTGTTATAGAGTGGTTCTTGGCCGTGATCTCCATGTATGACAGATCTTCAGCTCTCTGGTTTCGCTCAATTTAATTGTCATATCAAGAGGCCTTCTAAGACATATTAGGGACCTCAATGTCGCATCCCTGGCTCCAGGTCCTGGTCCCAAAGTCCCCTCCAGGATCAGGTGTCTCCAGGGACCTCCGCATCTCAGCCGCCGCCAAACAGATCAGCTCTGGGTTACTCCTAGTTGTAGCTGAGGTATTCAGCATTCGCAGGGGCCCTGCAGCGTATTCACCGCTCTGCTCCATCAAAACAGGGCTTGGTTGAAAAACTAGCTCCAAGGTAAGATTATCCAGGGAATGAAATGACGCCCTTAGCGTTTCTTCAAAAATGACTTGGTAGTGTCTATTAGGCCACTCAAGTCAGTCTGAGCGAACTTGCCCATCTCCATTATGGGCTCTTACAATGAGCACGTGACAACTGGGCAATGCGGAAGAAATATTTATAAATACTGCTGTAAGCTTGATGAGCGATGAGCATATAAGTTTCTCTACACTCCTTTACCTAGATGATTGAGGGGGGCTGTATGCGGGAATCTTAGCCACACGGTTCTCTATCAAACTGGATATCCAAGGCCCAAATGGCTGTGTCTGCTTGTGTCTCTCTTAAGGATCTTAGATCATGCTTGTAGTCAGTTTATCCGCTTCTGTATTTCCATGGAAGTATATGTAAGATTTCTGCTACCACCTGTGTAGTTTTCATTGTATTAGCTATGCTCTAACATATTAATCCCTTAAGGACCAGACCATTTTTCAATTTTCTTACCCTTAAGGACAAGGGCTATTTTTTAAATTTCTGCAGTGTTTGTGTTTAGCTGTAATTTTCCTCTTACTCATTTACTGTACCTACACATATTATATGCTGTTGTTCTCGCCATTAAATGGACTTTTTAAAGATCATTATTTTCATCATATCTTATAACTTACTATAATTTTTTTTTATAAGATATGATGAAAAAAATGAAAAGAAAACAATTTTTCTAACTTTGACCCCCAAAATCTGTTACACATCTACAACCACCAAAAAACAACCATGCTAAATAGTTTCTAAATTTTGTCCTGAGTTTAGAATACCAAATGTTTACATGTTCTTTGCTTTTTTTTTTGCAAGTTATAGGGCAATAAGTACAAGTAGAACTTTGCTATTTCAAAACCATTTTTTTCAAAATTAGCGATAGTTACATTGGAACACTGATATCTGTCAGTAATCCCTAAATATCCCTTAATATGTATATATTTTTTTTAGTAGACAACCCAAAGTATTGATCTAGGCTTATATTAGTATATTTCATGCCACCATTTCACCGCCAAATGCGATCAAATCAAAACTGTTTTCACAAACGTTTTCACAAACATTTTCACAAACGTTTTCACAAACTTTTTCACAAACTTTTTCACAAACTTTTTCAAAATCTTTAGGTTTCTCACTGAAATTATTTGCAAACAGCTTGTTCAATTATGGCACAAATGGTTGTAAATGCTTCTCTGAGATCCCCTTTGTTCAGAAATAGCAGACATATATGGCTTTGCTTTTTGGCAATTAGAAGGCCGCTAAATTCCGCTGCGCACCACACTTATATTATGCCCAGCAGTGAAAGGGTTAATTAGGTAGCTTGTACGGTTAATTTTAGCTTTAGTGTAGAGATCAGCCTCCCACCTGACACATCCCCTGATCCCTCCTTGACTCCTCATAAATAGCTCTCCTCCCTCCCCCACCCCACAATTGTCCCTGCAATCTTAAGTACTGTCAGAAAGTCTGCCAGTACTAAAATAAAAGATTTTTTTTATTTATTTAAAAAAAATTAAAAAATTACATATTTTGCTGTGTAGGATCCCCCGTAGCCCCCAACCTCCCTGATACTCTCCAAACAGCTCTCTGACCCTCTCCCCTCTACCTTATTGCCCACCATCTTGGGTACTGGCAGCTGTCTGCCAGTACCCAGTTTGCATACAATTAGCCTTTTATATATATGTTTTTTTCTGTAGTGTAGCTTCCCTCCCTCAATAACCAACCCCCTCCCAAATCCCTTAAATAAAATTGCCCCCCTCCTCTCTCCCTACTTCCCTTTACACTTTGTTCCATAGTTTAGGGCTCCCATCCGCTCCTGCCCCCCTGCGCGTGCCTGCATCCCTGCGTGCTCCTGGCATCCCTGCACATTATCCCGCCCCTCTCTGATGTGTTTACACCAGCGATGGCGACCACCCGCCTCCCTGCAACTGCTCCCACCCACTAACGATCGCACCATCGCTGGCCGATGCAGAGAGGGACACAGAGTGGCTCTCTCTGTATCGGTGTGTTAAAAAAGGTATGGCAGTGATGCCTCAATATCGAGGCATCACCGCAATACCTTGAAAGAGGCTGGAAGCGATCAGGATCGCTTCCACCTCTTGAAACCCCTGACGATGTACAGGGTATGTCGTTGGTCGTTAATGACCAGTTTTTGTATGACGTACCCTGTACGACGTTGGTCATTAAGGGGTTATAAAAGGTAAATTGTAGTTGTAAGTTCCAGAGCTTCACGGAGATGCAACTTGTCGCTTCTAGAGTTGGCTCCGCCCCCAAATGCTACAGCTTTTAATATAAATGTATGAATTGTTATTATTTATCATTTATTTTTACAGCTCCTCCTTTCTGCAGCTCTAAACTGGAAGTACAATAAATTGTGAAACATAAGATGTGCAACAAATCAATATATACAACTATTATTTTTATTATCTTGGAAGTCAAACAGACAAGAGAGGGGCGCCTCATATGCATATCAATCAGTCACCAAGAAGTGTAGGTGTGCAGTGCATCACAAATGATGCTGGTAGTCGCAGGCTAATATGTTGAGTTGTATCAGCTCACCTATTCCCAGACACCGGAACTTTCCAAGGATTCCGCCAGAATCTTCAGCGGGTCTAAGATTGCTGTGTAAAAAGGCTTGCAGACAGTGCTTGTAAAAAGTGTTGGTTTATTTAAAAGATATTATTAAAAACAATGCAGTGAATATAAAATGTGGCACTGATGAATGTGTGCAAGCCTTTTTACACAACAATCTTAGACCCTCTGGAGATTCTGGAGGAATCCTTGGAAAGTTCCGGTGTCTGGGAATAGGTGAGCTGATACACCTCAACATATCAACCTGTGTCTACCAGCACATGCGGGTGTTTTATACAAATGTAAGTAACCATTTGTGATGCACTGCACACCTACACCTCTTGGTGACTGATTGATAAGTAGATGAGGCGCCCCTCTCTTGTCTGTTTGACTTCCTAGATCTGTTACACCACCTATGCAAAGAGGAGAGCAGCCGACCTTGCATTAAATTATGAACTGTCTAAATTGACATTGACCATTTTTTTCTGGGATTGAGCCCTGTTTAAGGGTCAATGTGTTTGACAGCACATATTTTTGCTCAATTCTCTATATTCGTATTGCTATATTGATCATTTTTATTATACTAATATTGTCTTGAAAGCGCCTGCTATATATCTTGTAAAAGATTTGTAGCCTTTATTATTATAATTTATATTATTATGTTTTATTTATAGGCAACCCATATATTTCACAGTGCTTTATAAGAGTAAAGTTTCCATTATATATGACAAAAAGAGGATAATTCATAACTCTTTATAAAAAAGCGAGATTTCAGAAGCATTCAAAAATATAAAGACGGCTGAAAGACAGAGTAAGGGAGTTCTACAGAGTGGTTACATCATAGGTAAAGTATTGTAGGTGAGCACAGAATGAGGTGATTGTGTAAGAGAAGTGGAGTGTACACCAGTGTTTCTCAATTCCAGTCCTCAAATACCCCTAACAGGCCAGATTTTTATGATATCTTAACTAGAGGACAGGTGAAATAATCAGCTGATCAGTAACCATAGTTACTAAACTACTCTCACCCATCAGCTGAATATTTCACTTATGCTCTAGATCACATATCATGAAAACCAGGCCTATTAGGGTTACATGAGGACTGGAGTTGAGAGAAACACTGATGTACAATTTGCACAGGACTTAAAATGACATAGGGGTTGATTACAGTCCTTCAGAAAAATTAATCTAATTATTTATCTACAAAAATCTCCATACACTTTAATGGGATTTTTCTGCTAATAATATTTTAATTTCTCTAAAGGATTATGATTGACCCCATATTGTTCATAATTTTAATCTGCATGGCTGCATTTCAGTTTTGAATTAAAGCATTTTTGCAATATCATTATATTAGAAAAAAAATCTACTAAAAGCTATTACTGTTTGAAGAGCATGTGCAGCGCATGGGCAGTGCACCAGCAAACGCCACACCTGCTTAGAGAGCTGGTGACGATGTGCATTGTGTCAGTGTTAGACTTAATTTGGACCATAGAAGTCATGGCTGAATTCTGCATGCACAGCATATGTGTATATGCCTCTGAAAAAAATAAGAACTTTTACTAGATGCATTTCGGTAATAAAAATATGTTGCAAAATGTTCTTCTTTCAGCTATGTAACAGAGTAGCATTGAAATATATTTTTCTGGAAAAAAATGCAAATTAAAACTTTTTAAAATTCTTACTAATCCTGATTGGCTGATAGGCACCTCCTCCTAATGCTTACTGACTTATAGGTAGTTTACTGAACATTAGTAGTTACTAATTATAAGCCAATAAGCTGTAGTAGTTAGAACCTTTAAGCCAATGAACATTAGGAACAATTACCCATACGTTTATGAGCATTAGTAGAAAGTACACAACTGATACTAACATATTATTTTAAATTAAAATTTGTAAAGACTTGACTTAAAGGGACGGTGTACTGTAAAAATGGTTCCACTAAATCAGATTCCATTGACTTGTTATACCAGTTGTGGAGTTTAAAATAGGAAATGGCTCATTTATTTATATTTTTGTATATGGAATAGATAAAAAAAAATATTTAAACCACAACGTATTAAAATGGGCTGAGCTTGTAGGGAGAACATGTCTCATTATTTTATCACTTTATATAAACACAAATATACCCTTATCTCTGTCTGAAATAACAATTGCAAATTAACATCATTTCATTCACCCTCCACTTCGAGTGTGATTTTTTTTTCTGCTGGATCTTGTTTACACAACTTTTCTATACCCATTATCTCAAATATAAAATAAAGGTAAATTAGCCACAAGTGTAAACAACTTAAAGGGATATTCCAGCCAAAATTGAAAACCACATTGGGTGCATTTCGGTATTGAACAGAAACAATTTTGTAATATACATGCATTAGCAAAAATGCTTCTAATAAAAGCTAAAGCTGTTTCAAAAGTGTATTTAAGTATGCACCATGCACCAGCATTTTAAACACAGCACTTGCTCAGAGAGCCTAAGGTGCTTGACTCAATTTGTTAATTGCTGACATAATACAAGCCCCAGTGATGATCTGCACCAGCATTTTAAACACAGCACTTGCTCAGAGAGCCTAAGGTGCTTGTACCATCTGGTAATGACTCAATTTGTTAATTGCTGACATAATACAAGCCCCAGTGATGATCTGAGCAGCTACATTACTTAAAATGTGGGTGCAGTGGCAATAACATAATTTATGTAAGAACTTACCTGGTAAATTCATTTCTTTCATATTAGCAAGAGTCCATGAGCTAGTGACGTATGGGATATACATTCCTACCAGGAGGGGCAAAGTTTCCCAAACCTAAAAATGCCTATAAATACACCCCTCACCACACCCACAAATCAGTTTAACGCATAGCCAAGAAGTGGGGTGATAAGAAAAAAGTGCGAAAGCATAAAAAATAAGGAATTGGAATAATTGTGCTTTATACAAAAAAATCATAACCACCACAAAAAGGGTGGGCCTCATGGACTCTTGCTAATATGAAAGAAATGAATTTATCAGGTAAGTTCTTACATAAATTATGTTTTCTTTCATGTAATTAGCAAGAGTCCATGAGCTAGTGACGTATGGGATAATGACTACCCAAGATGTGGATCTTCCACGCAAGAGTCACTAGAGAGGGAGGGATAAAATAAAGACAGCCAATTCCGCTGAAAATAATCCACACCCAAAATAAAGTTTAAATTTTATAATGAAAAAAACTGAAATTATAAGCAGAAGAATCAAACTGAAACAGCTGCCTGAAGTACTTTTCTACCAAAAACAGCTTCAGAAGAAGAAAACACATCAAAATGGTAGAATTTAGTAAAAGTATGCAAAGAAGACCAAGTTGCTGCTTTGCAAATCTGATCAACCGAAGCTTCATTCCTAAATGCCCAGGAAGTAGAAACTGACCTAGTAGAATGAGTTGTAATCCTTTGAGGCAGAGTTTTACCCGACTCGACATAAGCAAGATGAATTAAAGATTTTAACCAAGATGCCAAAGAAATGGCAGAGGCCTTCTGACCTTTCCTAGAACCGGAAAAGATAACAAATAGACTAGAAGTCTTTCAGAAATTCTTAGTAGCTTCAACATAATATTTCAAAGCTCTAACTACATCCAAAGAATGCAATGATCTCTCCTTAGAATTCTTAGGATTAGGACACAATGAAGGAACCACAATTTCTCTACTAATGTTGTTAGAATTCACAACCTTAGGTAAAAATTTAAAAGAAGTTCGCAACACCGCCTTATCTTGATGAAAAATCAGAAAAGGAGACTCACAAGAAAGAGCAGATAATTCAGAAACTCTTCTAGCAGAAGAGATGGCCAAAAGAAACAAAACTTTCCAAGAAAGTAATTTAATATCCAGCGAATGCATAGGTTCAAACGGAGGAGCTTGAAGAGCCCCCAGAACCAAATTCAAACTCCACGGAGGAGAGATTGACTTAATGACAGGTTTTATACGAACCAAAGCTTGTACAAAACAATGAATATCAGGAAGATTAGCACTCTTTCTGTGAAAAAGAACAGAAAGAGCAGAGATTTGTCCTTTCAAGGAACTTGCAGACAAACCTTTATCCAAACCATCCTGAAGAAACTGTAAAATTCTCGGAATTCTAAAAGAATGCCAGGAAAAATGATGAGAAAGACACCAAGAAATGTAAGTCTTCCAGACTCTATAAGATATCTTTCTAGATACAGATTTAAGAGCCTGTAACATGGTATTAATCACAGAGTCAAAGAAACCTCTTTGACTAAGAATCAAGCGTTCAATCTCCATACCTTTAAATTTAAGGATTTGAGATCCTGATGGAAAAAAGGACCTTGTGACAGATGGTCTGGTCTTAACGGGAGAGTCCACGGTTGGCAAGAGGCCATCCGGACAAGATCCGCATACCAAAACCTGTGAGGCCATGCTGGAGCCACCAGCAGAACAAACGAGCATTCCTTCAGAATCTTGGAGATTATTCTTGGAAGAAGAACTAGAGGCGGAAAGAGATAGGCAGGATGATACTTCCAAGGAAGTGACAATGCATCCACTGCTTCCGCCTGAGGATCCCTGGATCTGGACAGATACCTGGGAAGCTTCTTGTTTAGATGAGAAGCCATCAGATCTATTTCTGGAAGTCCCCACATCTGAACAATCTGAAGAAATACCTCTGGGTGAAGAGACCATTCGCCCCCTGAACTAAACGATGGTGATCTGTCCACCACGTCAGAGAGTGTCGTACAATCGGTTTTAAAGATATTAATTGAGATATCTTTGTGTAATCCCTGCACCACTGGTTCAGCATACAGAGCTGAAGAGGTCGCATGTGAAAACGAGCAAAGGGGATCGCGTCCGATGCAGCAGTCATAAGACCTAGAATTTCCATGCATAAGGCTACCGAAGGGAATGATTGTGATTGAAGATTTCGACAAGCTGAGATCAATTTTAGACGTCTCTTGTCTGTCAGAGACAGAGTCATGGACACTGAATCTATCTGGAAACCTAAAAAGGTTTACCCTTGTCTGAGGAATCAATGAACTTTTCGGTAAATTGATCCTCCAACCATGATCTTGAAGAAACAACACAAGTCGATTCGTATGAGATTCTGCTAAATGTGAAGACTGAGCAAGTACCAAGATATCGTCCAAATAAGGAAATACCACAATACCCTGTTCTCTGATTACAGACAGAAGGGCACCGAGAACCTTTGTAAAAATTCTTGGAGCTGTTGCTAGGCCAAACGGCAGAGCCACAAACTGGTAATGCTTGTCTAGGAAAGAGAATCTCAGAAACTGATAGTGATCTGGATGAATCGGAATATGCAGATATGCATCCTGTAAATCTATTGTGGACATATAATGCCCTTGCTGAACAAAAGGCAGGATAGTCCTTATAGTTACCATTTTGAATGTTGGTATCCTTACATAACTATTCAATATTTTTAGATCCAGAACTGGTCTGAAGGAATTCTCCTTCTTTGGTACAATGAAGAGATTTGAATAAAACCCCAGCCCCTGTTCCAGAACTGGAACTGGCATAATTACTCCAGCCAACTCTAGATCTGAAACACATTTCAGAAATGCTTGAGCTTTCGCTGGATTTACTGGGACACGGGAAAGAAAAAATCTCTTTGCAGGAGGCCTTATCTTGAAGCCAATTCTGTACCCTTCTGAAACAATGTTCTGAATCCAAAGATTGTGAATTGAATTGATCCAAATTTCTTTGAAAAAACGTAATCTGCCCCCTACCAGCTGGGCTGGAATGAGGGCCGCACCTTCATGTGGACTTGGGAGCTGGCTTTGGTTTTCTAAAAGGCTTGGATTTATTCCAGACTGGAGATGGTTTCCAAACTGATACCGCTCCTGTGGGTGAAGGATCAGGCTTTTGTTCCTTATTGTGATGAAAGGAACGAAAACGATTATTAGACCTAAATTTACCTTTAGATTTTTTATCCTGTGGTAAAAAAGTTCCTTTCCCTCCAGTAACAGTTGAGATAATAGAATCCAACTGAGAACCAAATAATTTATTACCTTGGAAAGAAAGGGAAAGCAAAGTTGACTTAGAAGACATATCAGCATTCCAAGTTTTAAGCCATAAAGCTCTTCTAGCTAAAATAGCTAGAGACATATACCTGACATCAACTCTAATGATATCAAAGATACACACAAATAAAGTTATTAGCATGTTGAAGAAGATTAACAATGCTATGAGAATTATGATCTGTTACTTGTTGCGCTAAAGCTTCTAACCAAAAAGTTGAAGCTGCAGCAACATCCGCTAAAGATATAGCAGGTCTAAGAAGATTACCTGAACATAAGTAAGCTTTTCTTAGAAAGGATTCAATCTTCCTATCTAAAGGATCCTTAAAGGAAGTACTATCTGCCGTAGGAATAGTAGTACGTTTAGCAAGAGTAGAGATAGCCCCATCAACTTTAGGGATTTGTCCCAAAACTCTAATCTGTCAGATGGCACAGGATATAATTGCTTAAAATGTTTAGAAAGAGTAAATGAATTACCCAAATTATTCCATTCCCTGGAGATTACTTCAGAAATAGCATCAGGGACAGGAAAAACTTCTGGAATAACTACAGGAGATTTAAAAACCTTATTTAAACGTTTAGATTTAGTATCAAGAGGACCAGAATCCTCTATTTCTAATGCAATTAAGACTTCTTTAAGTAAAGAACGAATAAATTCCATTTTGAATAAATATGAAGATTTATCAGCATCAACCTCTGAGACAGAATCCTCTGAACCAGAGGAACCATTATCAGAATCAGAATGATGATGTTCATTTAAAAATTCATCTGAAAAATGAGAAGTTTTAAAAGACCTTATACGTTTACTAGAAGGAGGAATAACAGACATGGCCTTCTTAATGGATTTAGAAACAAAATCTCTTATGTTAACAGGAACACTCTGATTATTAGATGTTGACGGAACAGCAACAGGTAATGTAACATTACTAAAGGAAATATTATCTGCATTAACAAGTTTGTCATGACATTCATTACAAACAACAGCTGGAGGAACAGATACCACAAGTTTACAGCAGATACACTTAACTTTGGTCGATCCAGCACCAGGCAGCGTTTTTCCAGAAGTATCTTCTGACTCAGTGTCAATCTGGGACATCTTGCAATATGTAATAGAAAAAACAACATATAAAGCAAAATTTATCAAATTCCTTAAATGACAGTTTCAGGAATGGGAAAAAATGCCAGTGAACAAGCTTCTAGCAACCAGAAGCAATAAATAATGAGACTTAAATAATGTGGAGACAATAGTGACTCCCATATTTTTTAGCGCCAAAAAAGATGCCCACATTATTTGGCGCCTAAATGCTTTTGGCGCCAAAAATGACGCCACATCCGGAACGCCGACACTTTTGGCGCAAAAAAAAGTAAAAAATGACGCAACTTCCGGCGACACGTATGACGCCGGAAACAGAAAAAAAATTTTGCGCCAAAAAAGTCAGCGCCAAGAATGACGCAATAAAATGAAGCATTTTCAGCCCCCGCGAGCCTAACAGCCCACAGGGAAAAAAGTCAAATTTTAAGGTAAGAAAAAAATGTATTCATATGCATTATCCCAAATATGAAACTGACTGTCTGAAATAAGGAATGTTTGAACATCCTGAGTCAAGGCAAATAAATGTTTGAATACATATATTTAGAACTTTATATAAAAGTGCCCAACCATAGCTTAGAGTGTCACAGAAAATAAGACTTACTTACCCCAGGACACTCATCTACATGTAGTAGAAAGCCAAACCAGTACTGAAACGAGAATCAGTAGAGGTAATGGTATATATAAGAGTATATCGTCGATCTGAAAAGGGAGGTAAGAGATGAATCTCTACGACCGATAACAGAGAACCTATGAAATAGACCCCGTAGAAGGAGATCATTGAATACAAATAGGCAATACTCTCCTCACATCCCTCTGACATTCACTGTACGCTGAGAGGAAAACCGGGCTCCAACCTGCTGCGGAGCGCATATCAATGTAGAATCTAGCACAAGGAGGCAAAGTTTGTAAAAACTGAATTGTGGGTGTGGTGAGGGGTGTATTTATAGGCATTTTGAGGTTTGGGAAACTTTGCCCCTCCTGGTAGGAATGTATATCCCATACGTCACTAGCTCATGGACTCTTGCTAATTACATGAAAGAAATCTAGTTATGCTTCACATGCACGTGCAGAGAAAAATGTTAATACTAAAACAGTGATAACTTTTACTAGAAGCATTTCTGCTAATACATTTATATTGCAAATATCTTTCTATTCAAAGATTTAATTAATCTATGTGCATTTAAATTTTGACTGGAATGTCCCTTTAATAAACTCCATTTAAAATGGATAAAAATTTGGAACATAGTAAAGAGGAAAACATTTTTCAGTACATTGTCTATTTGTTCAGGCATAAAATGTCAAGATGTTTAAAGGGATAGAAAGTTCAAAAATGAAATGTGCATAGTTGTATTTCAATTTGAAATAGAAGTATTTTTACAATATGTCATTACAAACTGTAAAAGTCATTACTGTTTTTCTGTGGCATATACACATATGCTGTGAGGGGACGTGCACCACACCTGCTCAGAGAGTCAGCAGTAGCTTGTATGGCACAAATGACATCTTCAGAAGCAATACACACCACAAGCACCTCTCTCATTATGCATGGTGTTCCAACACTGGTGCACGAGCCCTCACAGGATATGTGCATATGCTGCTGAAAAACTAGAAGCATTTTTATTAATGAAAGTATAATGCGAAACTGCTTATATTTCAAACTGAAATGCATCCATGCACATTTCATTTCCCTTTAAATTCTAATTTTTCATATGAGTGACAACATTTTGGAGTACAGTGTCCCTATAAATACATTAAACATTGCATTAAAGAACCATTAAAGGTACATGAAACCCAATTCTTTCATGATTCAGATAGAGCATGCAATTTTAAATAACTTTTCAATTTATTTCTATAATCTAATTTATTTTGTTCTCGTATCTTTTGTTAAAAAGTATACCTAAGTAGGCTCAGAAGCTGCTGATTCTAATTAGTGGCTGAACATATATGCCTTGTGTCAGTAGTGCATTACTGCTCTTGAACAAAGGATACCAAGAGAATGAAACAAATTAGATAATTTATAGTAAATTGGAGAGTTGTTTACAATTGTATGATTTATCTGAATAATTAATTAAATTGTAATTGTATTATTTATCTGAATAATTAATTAAAATTTTGAGTTTCATGTCCCTTTAAATACAGTAGAATTGCATAATCATCAATTACATAATAAAAAGACAATGCAAAAGCACTTACTCTGAATTTAAAATGAGCAGTAGATTTAGTTTCTGACAAAGTAAGTTCAATTTGTCCCCCCCCCCCCCGCATCATGTGACAGCCATCACAAAATGTATATAGTTAAATAATGTGAATTCTTGCACACACTCAGTTGGTGCTTCAGAAAGTGTTCATATACAAAGATAATGCACATTTTTGATAATGGAAGTGAATTGGAAAGTTATTTACAATTGTGTGCTCTATTTAAATCATGAAATGTTAGTGTGCCTTAAAAAGGTGTACTCCAAAACTTTTACAATACAGATCTACAATTGAGATGAAGGGCTTAGTTACTTACATACCTTGCCCCCTACTCATGGTACAGTAATTAGTCAACAGTAAAGAAAATAAACATGGTTACATTTAAAAATGAAATAGATTTTAATAAACCTTCCATAGCAGAAGAAGACTTCATACATTTATCTCTACATGGCTGTTTTATTTAAACTTTAAATAAAAACAATACAGTTTTCACTTGACATTCAAATTAAACAAAATTAATTGTTTCTTCCATGTGAAATTATCTTAATTAACCTTGCAAATAATTGTGTGAACTTTAAATAATCCAAAGCAAACATTTGTAGCTTCCAAAAATCAATAAACCATACAATTAGTAATTTAAAATAAAAGCCTTGTAATTTAAGTTGTGAGTTTACCTGCAAAATAGTTATTTAATCAAATGCAAACCATCACATATCAGTTTGTTTATAACACAAAATAGCAATTCAAAAATTGCTCTAATCAGGCCATTATCCAACTCAAACATCTGATTACTGCCTAATTTGTCATCTGCTGTAAATCAAGTGGCCAAACAATGAGTTTGGCCAAGAAGGTTTATTTAGGTACAGCTGAGCATGTGATCTTTAACTTACAATTTGCTATGATTAATTAAATGAACTGCCTACAGGTAACATAAATACTTTGCAAGAAACGTAATATTTATTGTGAATCTGACCAATGTAATATAAAATATAAGCAGTGAGATATAGAGCCAGATTATAAGTGTTGCACTTTTTACTGCTTTACTAGTTGAAAGTAAAATGCTTGTGAAAGCCGACGAACACTAACTTGAAGATTTAGAATATCGTGACAGCGCTAACTTAAATGGAGAGCGCAAACTAAAAAAAAACAAACTAACACTTATTGCTTCCATGCTAAACCAACAGTAGTTCAAAAAACAGATACAAAAAAAGATACAATATGGATAACCCTTTCCTGTGGGGATGTTTAGCTTGCCGTAGTCTCTCCGTAGACCTGGTTAAATATTAGTGGATGGATATGTGGATGGCAGAGCTTCAAACCCACTGTAGTGGTCTCTGGAAAACCCGACAGTCTTGAAAAACCAAAACCACAATAGTGAAGTAAGGTATATACCGGAAGAGGTACTAAATAAAAGTACTCACAGAATCAATTTCGTTTTGACAGCGTTTAATGCATCTTCAATCAATGGAAAAATATCCACTTCAGAGACAGGATGCTTAAAATCTTTATTGTATATGTTACACGTTACTGTATACGTTACTTCACTATCTTGGCTTTGGTTTTTCAAGATTGTCCGGTTTTCCAGAGACCACTACAGTGGGTTTGAATCACTGCAATGCACACATCCACAAATTCCCAATAGGAGTTAAACCTACAGCGCTACCCTAAGGTGGTTGTGAGTAATTTAAATTCTAATGGTCTTCACATAGAAGCCAAAGTTCTATTTATTTTTAAATTTCTATTTCAATATATATTTATATGATGTATTTTTTGTAAAATATATATTTTTACCTATATATGCAAATATGAATATATATAAGCATATCTATATACAGATATATATACTGTATAGGAATATCAATTTAAAAATACATAGAACATTTCCCCCTATGTAAAGAACATTGAAATGTAAAATATTCACAGTAAAACACATTGTAAAATAATAAAATGTATTAAAAAAAGATTTTTCTTATTTTTAGGCTCCAATGTATATATGTGTATACATGTGTTTATATGTGTATTTGTATGTACCTGTATATACATATATACACACATATAAACATAAATATACATATATACACATATATACATATGTAAATGTGCATACATACATATGTATATGTTTGTATGTTTATATCCATTATAGCCCTTTCCATTCAAAATCAAATATCTTGTCACATACCATATAACTTTTAACCATTAAAACTTTTTTCAGTATTTATGTGAATAATGTTTATTAGATAGTGTATATATGAGTGTAACTGTTAAATTTTAATGTATTTTTGTAGTGTTTAATGCAATTTTTTTAGCTATAACCCCCTAACCGATGACTTCAGTCACGCTTACACATCAAGCTCAAACTTAGCTTGCGACTGAGCGCTCGCATTTACTTTCAACTTGTAAAACTCACGCAAGTAAATGCGGGCGCAATATTTTAATATTGTGCACGCTAATGTTAGTTAATGTCACTTATAATCTAGCCCATAGGGGTTTTATTATATTTATATATCACTTTGCATCAGTGGCGTCACTAGGGGGGGGCGGGCCGCACCCGGGTGACACCCTCCAGGGGGTGACCCCAAAAAAAAAAAAAATTTTTTTTTTTTTTTTTTTTTTTTTTAAATTTTATTGAAATTCAAAGAAATACAATGTTGAGATGCATAGATTATTTTATTAGAGGCTGGCATTTGTGAACATTAGTGGGACTGGGGAAGTTGTAGACACACAATTTTTTTGCCCCTTGAGCCAGTGCTGCAATTTCAAAAAATAGTTTTCCCGGCTGCTTTTGCTTGTTTGTACTTTGCTCCTCCCCTGCCCAATTTCACTATGAATGTTGTGGGTGTGCCGTGGGGTTTGCAAAGTTGCGCTGCTAGCCTAAACCTGCCTGCCTATCTGTGCTCACTGCTCAGTGACATGCAGCCCAGGGCTGTGCACTGACAGACTTGGAACAGAGTCAGAGAGCAGAATTTTCATAGTTTGCGCGCCTAAACCTTTTCTTCAGTGATTTATTTTAGAGTGCTCTGTTTATCTTTCATTTGATGTTCTGCTGAGCCAGGGAGAAGCTCTAGGCATGAGCTTCCTAATTAATGCAGTGCAGTTTACATATTTTGTATGTGTGTGTCTGAGTTTTTGTGTGTCTCAGTGTTTTTGTGTGTGTGTTTTTGTGTGTGTGTCTGAGTGTGTTTCCGAGTGTTTGTGTGTGCATCTGAGTATGTTTTTAAGTGTGTCTGAGTGTTTGTATGTGTGTTTGCCTGTGTCTGCTTTCTGGGGGGGGGGTGACACCATGACTTACCGCACCGGGTGACACCAACCCTAGTGACGCCACTGCTTTGCATCTGTATTTAAAGGGACAGACTACTCCAGAATTTGTATTGTTTAAAAAGATAGATAATCCCTTTTTATCCTACATTGGTGTATCCGGTCCACGGCTTCATCCTTACTTGTGGGATATTCTCAATCTCTACAGGAAGTGGCAAAGAGAGCACACAGCAGAGCTGTCCATATAGCTCCCCTCAGGCTCCGCCCCCCCAGTCATTCTCTTTGCCGCTCTAACTAGTAGCATCTCCACGGGGGTGGTAAAGAGTATGTGGTGTTTAGTTGTAGTTTTTTATTCTTCTATCAAGAGTTTGTTATTTTAAAATAGTGCCGGCTTGTACTTTTTACTCTGCAGCAGAAAGTGATGAAGATTTCTGCCGAGAGGAATATGATTTTAGCACCAGTAACTAAAATCCATTGCTGTTCCCACGCAGGACTGTTGAAACCAGAGAACTTCAGTTGGGGGGAACAGTTTGCAGGCTTAACTGCAAATGCTATGATCAGTCATTTTTCTAACAAGACCCAGTAATGCTAGAAGACTGTCAGCAATCTCCTCTGGGATAGGTAAGCCATTTTTCTTAGACTCTGTATAAAATTATGGCTTATATTAAGGGCTCTATGCTAGTTGACACTATTGTGGGCTAAATCGATTGCTTTTTGGCATGTTTTCACTATAAATAAGGTGTTTTTTCAGACTTTAAAACACTTTTGGGGTTTTATTTTGCGCCTGGCACTTATTTGGACACCTATTCTAGTCAGAAAGGCCCCTCCACTCTGGAATGAAGAGGGAGGAGGCCTCATTTTCAAGCCTCAATTGTGCAGTTGTTTTGCTTAGGCAGTTCATGCAGCTTCACGTGGGGAGTCCAGAGGCATCAGAAAAGACTCCAGAGAGGCTTATTTCCTACTAAAATAATCCCTAAGGAAGGTAAAGGCCACAGTGAAAGCTGTGGCATAGTACTGTAGTGTTTTTAACAGGTTAATTGCTGTTATTAGCTCCGGTTTGGGCATTAAGGGGTTAATTGGTCTGAAAATTTGTGTGCAATCCTTTCAAAGCATTAAGACACTGTGGTGAAAATTTCATTAAAATCGGATGTTTATTTGATGGTTTTTTTATGTTTTAGTAATAAAGTGCGCACTTTTATTATTTAAAGACACAGTAACGTTTTTGTCAAAAATAATTTTTATTGCATTGAAGATCTGTTTAAGTCTGTCAAACATGTCTGACCCTTCAGATAACCTATGTTCTGTATGTTCAAAGGCCAAGGTGGTTCCCCCATTAAATTTATGTGTGAAGTGTGCCATAGCGTCCAAACAGCTTAAGGACCGTACAATCACGCTTAAAGATATAGCCCAAGATGATTCTTTAGCTGAAGGTAGTGAGGATAGCTCACTATCCTCTCCTTCTGTGTCAACACCAGCTATGCCCGCGCAAGCGATGCCCAGTACATCTAGCGCGCCAATTGCTATTACTATGCAACAGTTAGCAGCAGTAATGGATAATTCTCTCGCAGCATTTTTATCCAAACTGCCAGCTTTTCCTAGGAAGCGTGATTGCTCAGTTTTAAATACAGAAAATGAGCAAGCAGACGCAGAGGATAATTTATCTGTAGTGCCCTCACATCAATCTGACTTGGCGGTGAGGGAGGGCCTGTCTGAGGGAGAAATTTCTGAAATAGGAAAAGTTTCTCAGCAGGCAGAGCCTGATACCATAGCATTTAAATTTAAGCTAGAACACCTCTGCGCTCTACTTAAGGAGGTCCTAGCTACTCTTGATGATTGTGACCCTTTGGTGGTCCCAGAAAAATTGTGTAAAATGGATAAATTCTTAGAGGTCCCAGTACACACTGATGCGTTTCCGATACCTAAGAGGGTGGCGATTATAGTGAATAAGGAGTGGGAGAAGCCAGGTGTACCTTTTGTTCCCCCTCCTATATTTAAGAAAATGTTCCCCATTGTTGACCCCAGAAGGGACGCGTGGCAGACGGTCCCTAAGGTAGAGGGGGCAGTTTCAACGCTTGCTAAGCGCACAACTATACCAATAGAAGACAGTTGCGCTTTCAAAGATCCTATGGATAAAAAATTAGAAGGTTTACTTAAGAAAATTTTTGTTCAACAAGGTTTTCTTCTTCAACCAATTTCTTGCATTATTCCTGTAACCACTGCAGCTGCTTTTTGGTTTGAGGAACTAGAAAACTCGCTCCAGAAGGAGACTTCTTATGATGAAGTCATGGATAGAATTCACGCCCTGAAGTTGGCTAATTCTTTCATTACAGATGCCGCTTTTCAGTTAGCTAAATTAGCGGCGAAAAATTCTGGTTTCGCAATAGTGGTGCGTAGAGCGCTTTGGCTAAAATCGTGGTCGGCGGATATGTCGTCCAAAACAAAATTGCTTAATATTCCTTTCAAGGGTAAGACCCTATTCGGGCCAGAGTTGAAAGAAATTATTTCAGATATCACTGGGGGAAAGGGCCATGCCCTTCCACAGGATAGACCTTTCAAAGCTAAAAATAAGTCTAATTTTCGTTCCTTTCGCAATTTCAGGAACGGACCGGCTTCTACCTCTACAGCCACTAGGCAAGAGGGTAACGCACCCCAGCCCAAACCAGCATGGAAACCATTGCAAGGCTGGAACAAGGGTAAACAGGCCAAAAAGCCTGCTGCTGCTACCAAGACAGCATGAAGGGGTAGCCCCCGATCCGGGACCGGATCTAGTAGGGGGCAGACTTTCTCTGCTCAGGCCTGGGCAAGAGATGTTCCGGACCCCTGGGCACTAGAAATTGTCTCTCAGGGGTATCTTCTAGAATTCAAGGACCTTCCTCCAAGGGGAAGGTTCCACATGTCTCGCTTATCTTTAGACCAGATAAAGAGACAGGCATTCTTACATTGCGTAGAAGACCTTTTAAAAATGGGAGTGATAAACCCAGTTCCAACAGCAGAACAAGGACTGGGATTTTACTCAAACCTGTTTGTAGTTCCCAAAAAGGAAGGAACTTTCAGGCCAATTCTGGATTTAAAGATCCTAAACAAATTCCTCAGAGTTCCATCATTCAAAATGGAAACAATTCGGACAATTTTACCAATGATCCA
Source organism: Bombina bombina (assembly GCF_027579735.1). Classification (NCBI taxonomy): domain Eukaryota; kingdom Metazoa; phylum Chordata; class Amphibia; order Anura; family Bombinatoridae; genus Bombina; species Bombina bombina. The sequence continues at coordinate 350,918,687 of NC_069501.1, read as the reverse complement.
GGAGGGTCAATATATGACTACCGTGGACTTAAAGGATGCGTACCTGCATATTCCTATCCACAAAGATCACCATCAGTTTCTGAGGTTCGCCTTTCTGGACAAGCATTACCAGTTCGTGGCTCTTCCCTTCGGATTGGCCACTGCTCCCAGAATTTTCACAAAGGTGCTAGGGTCCCTTCTAGCTGTGCTAAGGCCAAGGGGCATTGCAGTAGCACCTTACCTAGACGACATTTTAATACAGGCGTCCTCCTTTCATAAAGCAAGGGCTCATACGGACATTGTTCTAGCCTTTCTAAGGTCTCACGGGTGGAAGGTGAACATAGAAAAAAGTTCTCTGTCCCCGTTCACAAGGGTTCCCTTCCTGGGAACAATAATAGACTCGGTAGAAATGAAAATCTTTCTGACAGAGGTCAGGAAATAAAAACTTTTGAACACTTGTCGAGTTCTTCAATCCATTCCTCAACCCTCCATAGCTCAGTGCATGGAGGCAATAGGACTAATGGTTGCGGCAATGGACGTGGTTCCTTTTGCTCGAATTCATTTAAGACCATTGCAACTGTGCATGCTCAAACAATGGAATGGGGATTATGCAGATTTGTCTCCCCAGATTCAGATGGACCAGCAAACCAGAGACTCACTCCTCTGGTGGTTGTCTCAGGATCACCTGTCTCAGGGAATGAGTTTCCGAAGACCGGAGTGGATCATTGTCATGACCGACGCCAGCCTCTTAGGCTGGGGCGCGGTCTGGAAGTCCCTGAAGGCTCAGGGTCTATGGTCTCGGGAAGAATCTCTTCTCCCGATAAACATTTTGGAATTGAGAGCGATATTCAATGCGCTCCAGGCATGGCCTCAACTAGCGGAGGCCAAATTCATCAGATTTCAGTCGGACAACATGACGACTGTAGCGTACATCAATCATCAGGGGGGAACAAAGAGTTCCCTGGCGATGAGGGAGGTATCCAAGATCATCAAATGGGCAGAGGATCACTCCTGCCATCTATCAGCAATTCACATCCCAGGAGTGGACAACTGGGAAGCGGATTATCTGAGTCGTCAGACTTCCATCTGGGGGAGTGGGAACTCCACCCGGAGGTTTTTGCTCAGCTGACCGAGCTATGGGGCATTCCAGATCTGGATCTGATGGCGTCAAGTCAGAACTCCAAAGTTACATGTTACGGGTCCAGGTCCAGGGATCCCAAGGCGACATTGGTAGATGCCTTAGTAGCGCCTTGGTCATTAAATCTAGCTTATGTCTTTCCACCGTTTCCCCTTCTCCCCCGGCTAGTAGCCAGGATCAAACAGGAGAAGGCTTCGGTAATTCTGATAGCTCCTGCGTGGCTACGCAGGACTTGGTATGCAGACCTGGTGAATATGTCATCGGTTCCACCATGGAAGCTGCCTTTGAGGCAGGACCTTCTAATTCAAGGTCCATTCGAACATCCAAACCTAGTTTCTCTGAAACTGTCTGCTTGGAGATTGAACGCTTGATTCTAGCTAAGCGTGGGTTTTCGGAATCAGTTATAGATACTCTGATCCAGGCTAGAAAGCCTGTCACCAGGAAAATTTACCATAAGATATGGCGGAAATATCTTTGCTGGTGCGAATCCAAGGGTTACTCATGGAGTAAGATTAGGATTCCAAGGATACTATCTTTTTCTCCAAGAAGGATTGGATAAAGGTCTGTCAGCTAGTTCTTTAAAGGGACAGATATCTGCTCTGTCTGTTTTGTTACACAAGCGTCTGGCAGCCATGCCAGATATTCAGGCGTTTGTACAGGCTTTAGTCAGAATCAAGCCTGTCTACAGACCTGTGGCTCCTCCATGGAGTCTAAATTTAGTTCTTTCAGTTCTTCAAGGGGTTCCGTTTGAACCTCTACATTCCATAGATATTAAGTTACTATCTTGGAAAGTTTTGTTTTTAGTAGCTATTTCTTCTGCTAGAAGAGTTTCTGAATTGTCTGCTTTGCAGTGTAATTCACCCTATCTGGTGTTTCATACAGATAAGGTCGTTTTACGTACCAAACCTGGTTTTCTTCCAAAAGTGGTTTCCAATAAGAATATCAACCAGGAAATAGTTGTTCCTTCTCTGTGTCCTAATCCAGTTTCTAACAAGGAACGTCTGTTACACAATCTTGATGTGGTTCGTGCTTTAAAGTTTTATCTAAAAGCAACTAAAGACTTCAGACAAACATCGTCCTTGTTTGTCGTCTATTCTGGCAAGAGGAGAGGTCAAAAGGCGACTGCGACCTCTCTGTCTTTCTGGCTGAAAAGCATCATCCGGTTGGCTTATGAGACTGCTGGAAGGCAGCCTCCTGAACGAATTACAGCTCACTCTACTAGAGCTGTGGCTTCCACATGGGCTTTCAAGAATGAGGCTTCTGTTGAACAGATTTGTAAGGCAGCGACTTGGTCTTCACTGCATACGCTTGCCAAATTTTACAAATTCGATACTTTTGCTTCTTCGGAGGCTATTTTTGGGAGAAAGGTTTTGCAAGCAGTGGTGCCTTCCGTTTAGGTTACCTGATTTGTTCCCTCCCTTCATCCGTGTCCTAAAGCTTTGGTATTGGTTCCCACAAGTAAGGATGAAGCCGTGGACTGGATACACCAATGTAGGAGAAAACAGAATTTATGTTTACCTGATAAATTCCTTTCTCCTACGGTGTATCCGGTCCACGGCCCGCCCTGGCATTTTGGTCAGGTTTAAATTTATTTTTTGTAAACTACAGTCACCACTGCACCCTATGGTTCTCCTTTTTCTCCTAACCGTCGGTCGAATGACTGGGGGGGCGGAGCCTGAGGGGAACTATATGGACAGCTCTGCTGTGTGCTCTCTTTGCCACTTCCTGTAGGGATTGAGAATATCCCACAAGTAAGGATGAAGCCGTGGACCGGATACACCGTAGGAGAAAGAAATTTATCAGGTAAACATAAATTCTGTTATAACCCATTCCCCAGTTTATTACAACCAACACTAATATACTTTTTACCTCTGTGATTAACTTGTATATAAGCCTCTGCAGATTGCCTTCTTGTTTCAGCTATTTTGACAGACTTGTATTTAGCCAATCAGTGCGGACTTATAAATTACCCCACAGGAGTGAGCACAGTGTTATCTATATGACGCACATGATCTAAAGCTATCTAGCTGTAAAAAGCGGTCAAAATGCACTGAGATAAGAGGCAGCCTTAAAGGGCTTAGAAATTAGCATATGAGTCTACCTAGGTTTAGCTTTCAGCAAAGAATACCAAGAGAACAAAACAAATTTGATGATAAAAGTAAAATGGAATGTTGTTTAAAATTGCATGTCCTATCTGATTTATGACAGTTTAATTATGACTTGACATTTAGTGGCCAAATGACTTTGCTTCTTAACCTCTCAGATACCTCAGAGATGATGGAAATAAATCACCTTAGACTGTCCTTTTAAGCCTTATATATTACAGTGGCTGGAGGTTATAGACTGAATAGTTAGTAATTGATGTAAGCAAAAATGTCCTCTGGGTAGTTTTTGTATTATCACTCTATGGTGCAACTTCTTCTCTTTATTAATCTTGGAGGAACAGTGAAGGGCAATTTAAGCAAAGCTAGCAAGGTTCATGTTTACATACCTATGGACATCTCAGTAATATTAGTGAATGCAATTAAATACATTATTATTACTTATTCATCTTGATAATTTTCCTGACATTGATACTATGGCCTCTAGTTATGAAGCCGTCTACTTACCTGCATTCACCGGCCCAATACGCTCGCCTAATCTTGCCTACGATCCCCGCCACGGACCTGAATACATTCGCCAAAGTTATCAAAAAAGCTGTCAAGAAGCCGCGCACCAAGTACGGAGCGATGAGCAGCGGACTGTTGTTAACTGACAGTCATCAATCTCGCTGGTCATCGGCTTCTTCGCAGCTTTTTTGATAGCCTGTCACTAAGCACCCACACTAAACTACACTGTTTTACCCCCTAAACCGCCGCTCCTGGAGCCCCCCACAACTAAATAAAGTAATTACCCGATAAACCGCCGCTCCTGGACCCCGCCGCAACTATAATAAATGTATTAACCCCTAAACTGCCGCTCCCGGACCCTGCCGCCACCTACATCATACCTATTAACCCCTATCCTGCCCCCCACTACACCGCCGCCACCTATATTCAAGTTATTAACCCCTATTTTACAGGCAACTTTGTATTTATTTTAACTAGGTACAATAGCTATTAAATAGTTAATAACTATTTAATAACTACCTAGCTAAAATACTTACAAAATTACCTGTAAAATAAATCCTAACCTAAGTTACAATTAAACCTAACACTACACTATCATTAAATAAATTACCTACAATTACCTAAAATTAAATTAAATAAACTAATCTATAATACAAAAACCCCCCCACTAAATTACAGAAAATAAAAAAGAATTACAAGAAGTTTAAACTAATTACACCTAATCTAAGCCCCCTAATAAAATAATAAAGCCCCCCAAAATAAAAAAATGCCCTAACCTATTCTAAATTACAAAGTAACCAGCTCTTTTACCAGCCCTTAAAAGGGCTTTTTGCGGGGCATTGCCCCAAAGTAATCAGCTCTTTTACCTGTAAAAAAAAAATACAACCCCCCCAACATTAAAACCCACCACCCACATACCCCTACTCTAACCCACCGCAGAGGAGGTCCTTCATCCAGTAGAAGTCCTCATCCAGACGTGAATCAGCCAATCAGATTTTTCCTACCTTAATTCCTAACTTAATTCCGATTGGCTGATAGAATCCTATCAGCCAATCGGAATTCGAGGGACGCCATCTTGGATGACATCCCTTAAAGGAACCTTCATTCGTCGTTCAGTTGTCGGTTGAAGAGGATGGCTCCGCGTCGACTCCTTTGAAGATAGCTCCACTCCGCTCCGGATGGATGAAGATTGAAGACGCCGCCTGGATGAAGACTTCTACCGGATGAAGGACCTCCTCTGCGCACCTTGGATGAAGATTTCGGCCCGGTTGGGTGAAGACGGCTCCAGGTAGGGTGATCTTCAGGGTGTTAGTGTTAGGTTTTTTTAAGGGGGGTTTGGGTGGGTTAGAGTAGGGGTATGTGGGTGGTGGGTTTTAATGTTGGGGGGGTTGTATTTTTTTTTACAGGTAAAAGAGCTGATTACTTTGGGGCAATGCCCCGCAAAAAGCCCTTTTAAGGACTGGTGAAAGAGCTGGTTACTTTGTAATTTAGAATAGGGTAGGGCATTTTTTTATTATGGGGGGCTTTATTATTTTATTAGGGGGCTTAGATTAGGTGTAATTAGTTTAAACTTCTGTAATTCTTTTTTATTTTTTGTAATTTAGTGTTTGTTTGTTTTTGTATTATAGTTTAGTTTATTTAATTTAATTTTAAGTAATTGTAGGTAATTTATTTAATTTATTTAATGATAGTGTAGTGTTAGGTTTAATTGTAACTTAGGTTAGGATTTATTTTACAGGTAATTTTGTAAGTATTTTAGCTAGGTAGTTATTAAATAGTTATTAACTATTTAATAGCTATTGTACCTAGTTAAAATAAATACAAAGTTGCCTGTAAAATAAAAATAAATCCTAAGCTAGCTACAATGTAACTATTAGTTATATTGTAGCTATCTTAGGGTTTATTTTACAGGTAAGTATTTAGTTTTCAATAGGAATAATTTAGTTAATAATAGTAATTTTTATTTAGATTTATTAAAATAATATTAAAGTTAGGGGGGTGTTAGTGTTAGTGTTAGACTTAGGTTTAGGGGTTAATAAGTTTAATATAGGTGGCGGCGGGGTCCGGGAGCGGTGGTTTAGGGGTTAAACAATTTATTTAGTTGCGGCAGGGTCCGGGATCTGCAGGACAGGGGTTAATAAGTTTATGTAGGTGGCGGCGGTATAGGGGGCGGCAGATTAGGGGTTAACATGTTTATTATAGTTGCGGCGGGGTCCGGGAGCGGCGGTTTAGGGGTTAACATGTTTATTATAGTTGCGGCGGGGTCCGGGAGTGGCGGTTTAGGGGTTAACATGTTTATTATAGTTGCGGCGGGGTCCGGGAGCGGCGGTATAGGGGGAAATACGTTTATTTAGTTACGGCGATGTAGGGGGGGCAGATTAGGGGTGTTTAGACTTGGAGTACATGTTAGGGTGTTAGGTGCAGACATCTGCCATAGGAATCAATAGGATATCGGGCAGCAGCGAACATAAGCTTTCGCTATGGTCAGACTCCCATTGATTCCTATGGGATCCGCCGCCTCCAGGGCGGCGGATTGAAATCCAGGTACGCTGGCCCGGAATAGTGGCGAGCGTACCTGGTAGTAGTTTGATAACTTCCAAAAGTAGTCAGATTGTACCGAACTTGCATTTGGAACATCTGTAGTGACGTAACCATCGATCTGTTTCGGACTGAGTCCGGCGGATCGTAGGTTACGTCACTATATTCTACTTTTGCCGGGCAGTAGGGCTTGATAACTATGGCGAATCAGCCTTGCCACAAATACGCTGTGGAATTCCAGCGTATTTGTGGTTGACGGCTTGATAACTAGAGGACTATAGCTCACTCTTGTGTTTCTACTCACTCTACTGGCAGTAGCAGTTCTATGGGGTGCAAAGCAATGAACCTCTTTTTTGTACCCAATTTGTGCCCATTGGGCCCAGAGTGAGGGTGAAAACTGTCCTCCCTGCTGCTATCACTTCCCATATTGCTACATGCTGTGCCACCTTGCCATACCCCTAGTCCTTTCAACTACGCCCACAGCGTGCACAACTCTACCCACAGAACGTATACAACTCTTTGAACCCTAACTCCACCGACTGAACATAAATAACTGCATCCATGGGTCTATTTTACTTAGTTACTACACTACTAGTCCCATGCATGGAGCTCTGCAGGGGAGGTTATTGCCTCCAAAGTTTGTATTGTAGAACCTCCCCTGCATGCTGGCTGATCTTACACTAACCTGTCATATTTTTATACCGACTTTTTAAATTACATGTTTTTCCATAAAACACATTAATATATTAACATAGATAGATAGATAGATCCTAAGCACTACAGAATTTTATAGTGTTATACAAATAAATGATAATAATTATACTCCTAAATGTCAAGTCCTTGGGGCCAATTTAACAAAGTGCGAGCAGACATGATCTTCTGTAGGCATTTATCATTGCACAAGCAGTTCTGGTGAACTGCTTGTGCAATGCCGCGCTCTGCAGATTTAGCAGGGGGTGTCAATCAACCCGATCATATGCGATCGGGTGGATTGATGTCCGCCACCTCAGAGGAGGCGTACGAGTTAAGGAGCAGCGGTCTTAAGAGCACTGCACTGCTTCTTAAATCCTGTTTCCGGCGAGCCTGAAGGCTCGTGCGGAAATAGTTACATTCAGGGCCATTCGGCCCTTGTTAAATCGACCCCCAAGTCTCAAACTCAGCATGTAAAAATATGAACTATTCCTTTAACCTTTACATGGTACATAGAATGTGAGTACATTTTATTATTTCACTGTTGTTTGCATATACAATAACTGTGTTTAATGGGACAATTAATCAGTAAAGTTTTGTCTGTTTTATATAGAATAGTTTTGAACTTTGTGTTATTTTTATCGTTTGAGATAAAATCAGTCATTGAAACATCAGTCTTACAGGACATTGACAGTTTTTTTTTTCTGGGTAGTTAGCTTAATTGATAATTTTAATTCAATTACATATTTAATTTAATCTAACTCTTTCTAAAATATTAATATATAAAATACTTAACGTCTTCTAATATTACTCAGTAGTAAAAAATTTAATTAATTCTTAAATAAAAATTTGGTAGAAGAGTAAGTGTTTGTAGTGCCTATTTTGTATGCTAACCATAATACTTTTTTGTATTATTATTATCATCATCATATATTTGTACTAGTCCTAAAGCCTGTGTACATGGGCCAAAATCCCCATCCACTTGGATCCCCTCTCCCTCCCTCCTTCTCCTTCCCTGCCGCTCTCAACATTTTTTTTTTCTGTAGTGCAGTGGTCCCACCCACTCCTGCCCCTTGTCCCGCCCCCCGCTTCGGCCCCATCTCTGTGCTGTCTTATTCTCAATGATTGATCCTTCCCCCCGCTCCCACCCCCCCCTCTCTGTGCTGTCTGATCCTCATTGACTGATACTTCCTTATGGCCAGGTATGTTTGTCTCACGCTGCAGTCTCTACTGCGCATGACTGCATAGGACAAACATACCTGGGCTTTTATATTATAGGATGGTGCTGGAAAATTCTGTAGCACTGGGCACAAAGATAGGGGTATACAATGTCAAAGATACTAATCCACAACAGACTAAACAAAACTAGTACAAGAGGAGGAGAGCCAATAGGATTTCAGAAGCTCTCATCCTATTGTCTAATTTGAATTTGAAGAATCAAATCAGCCAATAGTAATGCAAGGTATGCCATTTTGAAACAGCTACCTTGCATTCAACTTCAGTGTATGGAGGTGACCGTATGAAGAGGATGCTCCGCGCATATTCTAATATAAAAAAAATACTACCAATTAAAAACCTAAATAACAAATAAAATTAAAAAATCTAAAATTACAAAAAATAATAAACACTAAATTACGAAAAATAAAAAACACTAAGCTTACAAAAAATAATAAACAAAATTATCAAAAATAAAAACAATTACACCTAATCTAATAGCCCTATAAAAATGAAAAGTCTTTCCTTCAAATAAAAACACCCCTAACCCACCAGCCAACCAATCCCCCAAAATAAAAAAACTAACTCTAAAAAATCCTAAACTACCCATTGCCCAAAAAAAAGGGCATTTGATTGGACATTGCCCTTAAAAGGGCTCACAGCTCTTTTTCACTGCCCTTAAAAGGGCATCCGGCTCTTTTACAAGTGCCTATCACTAATCTAAAAAAAAAAACACTCCAAAAATGTCAGTAGCTCTCATCCTATTGGCTGTTTCGAACAGCCAATATGATTTCAGAAGCTCTCATATTATTGGCTAATTTGAATTTGAAGAATCAAATCAGCCAATAGTAATGCAAGGTATGCCATTTTGAAACAGCTACCTTGCATTCAATTTCAGTGTATGGCGGTGACCGTATGAAGAGGATGCTCCACAGAGGATGGCATCCGCTCTGCACCGCCGTGATGAAGATAGAAGACATCCCCAAGATGGATGAAGACTTCTCACCGCCTGGATGAAGATGGATGTCCGGACTTCAGGAACCGTGAGTAGATTTTATGGGGTTAGTGTTAGGGGTTTTTTTTTCGTTTTTTTTTTTTTTTTAAGATTAAGGATGGGCACTTGTAAAAGATCTGAATGCGATTTTAAGGGCAGTGAAAAAGAGCTGAATGCCCTTTTAAGGGCAATGCCCATACAATTGCCCCATTAGGGGCAATGGATAGTTTAGGGTTTTTTAGATTAAGGTTTTTTTATTTTAGGGGGTGGGTTTTACTATTGGGGTTCTTTGTATTTTACAGGTAAAAGAGCTGTTTAACTTAGAGCAAAAGACCCTTTTAAGGGCTATTGGTAGTTTATTGTAGGTTAGGGGGTGTTTTATTTTTAATTTTTTTTTTTTGATAGGGCTATTAAATTATTTGTAATTGTTTTTATTTTTGAGAGGGAGCAAGAGGAGAGATATAGGGGGCACCCTTGGTGATCAGATTATGTTAATACAGCTATACTAAACTAAACAGTAAGTGTGATATACTCAGATGATGTATTAGTGTATCCTAGGAGAAATATCAATCACGAGTGCAAAGGTGTAATATATCACAAATAAGTGGATGATATCCTATAATCAAGTGTCACTAGAGATATATTAATCACAATTAAGAAAGTGATGTAATGACTAGTGGTGCAGTAATTCTAATAGAAGTAGACTGTAAACAGATAGTGGTCAAAAACAAATACAAATAAGTAGTAAATTGTTTACAGTAAATGTGGTAATAATGTAGTGAAAAAAGTCCCAAGTGTAACGGATTACAGTGGTATCAAAAAAGTACAGTGGATGATTCGGGTCAAGGCAGCTGTCTGTGTGAGGATCAAGGCCCAGATCCTGGATCAAATATCTGTAGACAACATAAGAGAAGAGAAGCGCCACATGGCCCAATATTGTTTGATAAAAAAAATATATAGATATAAGCAAATATCAGTGTAATGACACACTCACATTTGGTAAGACACCCCTAGTGAATAGTTATGTTAATTTATAGTTTAATGTTAGGTTTATTTTTATTTCACAGGTAAGTTTTTATTTTTTTAAAGATAGTTATATTATAATTTTAATTTAAAGTTAGGGGGTGTTAGGTTTAGGGGTTAATAGTTTAATTTGGTGTTTTGCGATGTGGGGGGGCAGCGGTCTAGGGGTTAATAGGTTTAGTTTAGTGGTTACGATGTGGGGGGCTGGAGGTTTAGGGGTTAATACTTTATTATAGTGTTGGCGATGTGGGGGGGGGGCGGCGGTTTAGGGGTTAATAGGTTTATTTAGGTGTCGGCGATGTTGGGGAATGGTGGATTAGGGGTTATTAACTTTTATTAGTGTCGGCGATGTCAGGGAGCAGCGGTTTAGGGGTTTATATATTTAAATAGTGTTAGCGATGTGGGTGGGAGGCAGATTAGGGGTTAATAACTTTATTTGATAGTCGCGATGTGGGTGGAGGGCAGATTAGGGATTAATAGGTTTTATGGGTGTTAGTGTACTTTGTAACACTTTAGTTATGATTTTTGCGAAACATTTTTGTTACACAAAATCCATAACTACTCCTCTCAGATAGCGGTATGGATCATGTCGGTATAGGCTGTAACACAAGCATTTTAGCCTGAACGCACAACCTGTAATACTAGCGCTATGAAAATCACACACAAAAAACACAATTTTTTGAGTGCGGAATGGACGCTGCGTTACAGGCTAAAATGCTTGCGGTATAGCTATACCGACATGACTCGTAATATGCGTTGCTGGCCATTACGCTGGAATGGTCATTTTTTCAGCGTTAAAAGGCGTACCACAACACGTGATCTAGCCAATTGTCAGGTAATAAATACACAATAACAGGGGCATATTTTGGCCTAGGGCTGCAAGGCCTTTGTCTAGGTCAGCAGGGCGGGGGACATTTTGAGGTGTAGTTCTAATGCATAATTCCATCCCACTTCTTTACTCTCCAAGTCATTTATTTATTCAGTGAAATAAAAATGATCAGTGATTGTCTAGAGAAAGTACAAAAGCCCTTCATGGTTTTCTGGTCATAGATTGTGATAAATATATAAGGCAAATATGAGCTAAAATTATGAGGAGGCAAAAGATTTCCTAGCTTTATTGCCAACAATGTAATACAGATTGCTTTGTAAATTCTGTAGTCAAATGTAATTTTTTAGCATCAAATGTTGCAAATTAAGCAATTATTAATGAAATATGGATGCTTTATCCTATAGTTTTTAAAATAGGGCAATCTAACAATGAGATGTATCATTATATTGCTGTGCCAGTTCAGTGTACACCAAAGATGTAAATGTTCTGTACATAACCGTAAGAAACTACTCACAGTAATTATGACAACTCTGGTGCAAATTGAGGGCTCTTAATTCACTAGGAACAAATATTCACTGGCAAGTGGCAATATATTCCGGAGGACATAAAACAGGCAATCCTTTATAAGGAGGAGGACCGTCTATGAAGATACACACGTGCCCGGAAGAAGCTTTTAATTAAGTGAAACGTACGTAGGCAAATTTTTCCTACACCAAGTACTTTCTATATTTGGCTGACAGCTGATTGCTTATAGCTTACAACTTATTAGCAGGTAACGCATTTAGCCTAGTTAGGGAAAAGGCTCATGGTTTAATTTTGCTCCATTGTCATTCTAGCCTAGTAGGGGTATTTCCCTTTTGGCTGTTTACAGTGAGCTAAACCATGCACTCCCTTTCATTAATAGAGCTAGCGTGTACTCTCTTATTCAGTTTTATTATCAGCCGTCTTAGGGTCAGTCCATTGTGGGAGAAGGCATCGGTTACCTACCTGATATCTCCGTGGCTAGGATTGGCTGACTCACATCAGTTACCGACTGCGTATTTGATTAAGCACACTCCCCTAGGACTTACCCATTTATTGCAGTGATCAGCTGTGTTTGGTACCATAGGAATGTGAGCAGTATCCATGGAGGATCTACAAGCAAGAATTACAAGGAGGACAGAGCCTGGACTATAGCCTTTACATTTAAGGCATGACGTTCCAGTGAGATCAGTTCCTGTATTATTGTTTTTGGCTACTCGTATTAGGGGGTAATTTCCTTGTGTTCTACTGTTACTAAACTACTAGTGGTCACCTTTATGGTGTATTTCTTTTATGTACAGAAAATAATTTAAATTGTATTGTAAATTATCCATACTTGTGTCAATAGTGTTATTGTTCATCACTTATAGGTTATATTTGCCTTTGGTGATTACATGTGGTATCATTAGACAAGAGTGCTTTTGTAAGATCTCTTTTTTCTTTATGGTTTTTGCTCTATTGGGGCTGATTTATCAACCCTCTGTCCGACATGATCCGATCAGCGGATCATGTCCGACAGACATTGCTGAATGCAGAGAGCAATACGCTCTCCGCATTCAGCATTGCACCAGCAGCTCTTGTGAACTGCTGGTGCAACGCTGCCCTCTGCAGATTCGCGGCCAATCGGCCGCTTGCAGGGGGTGTCAATCAACCCGATCGTATTCAATCGGGTTGATTTCATGCAATCTCTGTCCGCCTCCTCAGAGCAGGCGGACAGGTTATGGAGCAGCGGTCTTTAGACCGCTGCTTCATAACTGGTGTTTCTGGCGAGCCTTCAGGCTCACCAGAAACACGGCCTTCAAGCTCCATATGGAGCTTGATAAATAGGCCCCATTATGTCTAGATCTCAGTTCTGGTACTGATTGTTTACCTTTTTGTCCTAGCCACAATATTATCCTGAGCTAAGTACATATTATACAAAAGATTTCCCAATGCCTAGGGCAGCACAAAAACGAATTACACCACTGTGCAATGCATAATGTAATTCAAACTTTCAGAAGTTACTATCACATAAGTAATATGTACCCCTAGATTTCATAACCAGTCATTATTCCAATAACATGTTTTTTAAAATTCTTCCACCAACATGAACTGTTATACAGTCTTACTCTATACTACAAAATAAATGAAAACAAATACATTTTGTCTTCTAGAATTCTACCATGGATTGTCCTGACCTTTGTGTTTATATCATTATGTGCTGTGAGAAATAAAATGTGTTTAAAAAATCCCCAAAAATCCTAAAAGTTAAAGATGTTCCATGGTTCCCACATGGATGATTAAAGAATGCAGAGATCAACACCAGATGTCAGGCAATACTTAAAAAACAATTAATATGTCTTGTTAAATCAATGATCTCATGTATGCCATAACTAGAGGAAATCCCAGATGTTTCTTACACATTCTTGTTTAGTTGTAGGTGACTTAAGACAGTAAATCTGCTAAAGAAAGTGCATTGGAAAATATGTAGATAAAAAAATCAAGGTTATTATTAATGTCAGTTATTTATAGAGCGACAGTAGATTCTGCAGTGCTGAGTTTTTGTTGTATAAATGGTGCAAAGTCTATATAAAATATTGATAGCAACAAGAATATTTTTGCAGCATTATTTTCATTTGGGGAGATAAACTCTCAGGAAGAGACTGTAAATGCCTTCCTTCTGCCACAGCTTGGACATATGCATGTAGTCTGATCAAGGATGTGGGTAATTTAATAATCAATTACCTTGGTCACATTTTAAATGCCATCTATTGCCTCTGTTGGAGATGCTGTAGAGCAGGGGTGGGCAATTACTGCATTATGGACTACATCTCCCATAATGCTCTTTCAGCCATAATACAAAACATCATGGGAGATGTAGTCCATAACATCTGGAGGGCCGGTAATTGACCACCCCTGCTGTAGAGGGAACAGCACAAATTACATATATGGTTATATGGTAAAGTACCCCCTTAGGTCTGAGATAAATATTTAATTTTGCTGTTGTCCATCTTACTAGGCATAGGTCTCTAAAGGGAATCTGCAGGAAAAGGGACATTGGGGCTCCAACAGCTAGAAATAGCATAGACCATTCAGTTTCCGTTAATGTTTGTTTCTAAGTCAAACTCACACTGTAGTGATTGACACTATCAGTAAAGGTGTCTTCATAACCAGCCTTTCAAATGGGATCTCACAATCATGAGTTAGTTCTTGTACCTACTCAACTGAACTCACATTAATGAAGGCATTTTTCTGTTTAGAAGTTTAAACTAATATATACATCCTGATTTGATCATAGAAAATACCGCACATCTGTGTTCGTGTAAAGGGCCAAGCCCCCATGAACATTACTGTAACTAACAGCATACTGCTTTCTTGTCTGAGCATGCACCTTCTCAGGTGACATGTCATGTGGAGTGCTGTTGTTTCAGAATAAAACAAGCTGGAATCAATGGCTGAGAGGCCCAGCTCACCACAAGTCCTTACTAGAGCACTGGATGCAAACACAGTGTTCATATAAAGGCATGGGCATCTATTTATCAAGCCGTCAACTTACTTGCATTTGACGGCACCAATACGCTCACCTAAGATCGCTTAACATCGCTGCCGCGGACCTGAATACGTTCTCCAAAATTATCAAAAAAGCTGTCAAAAAGCCGCGCACCAAGTACGGTGCGATGAGCAGCAGACTGTTGTTAACTAACAGTCATCCATCTTGCTGCTCTTCGGCTTTTTCACAGCTTTATTGGTACTCTGTCACTAAACACCCACACTATAATATACTGTTTACCCCCTATACCGCCGCTCCCGGAGCCCACCGCAACTCTAATAAATGTATTAACCCCTAAACCGCCGCTCACGGACCCCGCTGCAACTAAATAAAGTGTTTAACCCCTAAACCGCCACTCCCAGAGCCCACCGCCACCTACATTATACTTATTAACCCCATAATCTGCCGCCCCCTACACCGCCGCCACCTACATTATATTTATTAACCCCTAATCTGCCGCCCCCTATACCGCCACCACCTACATTATATTTATTAACCCCTAATCTGCCGCCCCAACGTCGCTGCCACTATATTAAATGTATTAACCCCTAAACCTAAGTCTAACCCTAACACCCGCTAACTTAAATATAATTTAAATAAATCTAAATAAATATTCCTAGGCATTAAATAAATTATTCCTATTTAAAACTAAATACTTACCTATAAAATAAACCCTAAGATAGCTACAATATAACTAATAGTTACATTGTAGCTATCTTAGGGTTTATTTTTATTTTACAGGCAAGTTTTATTTATTTTAACTAGGAACAATAGTTATTAAATAGTTATTAACTATTTAATAACTTCCTAATTAAAATAAATACAAATATACCTGTAAAATAAAACCTAACCTACGTTACAATTACACCTAACACTGCACTATAATTAAATTAATTCCCTAAACTATATACAATTTATTACAATTAAATATAATTATCTAAAGTACAAAAAAACTCAAACACTAAATTACAGAAAATAATAAAAAAATTACAAGGTTTTTAAACTAATTACACCTAATCTAATCCCCCTAACAAAATAAAAAAGCCCCCCCAAAACAAAAAAAGCCCTACCCTACACTAAATTACAAATATCCCTTAAAAGGGCCTTTTGCGGGGCATTGCCCCAAAGTAATCAGCTCTTTTACCTGTAAAAAAAATTACAAACCACCCTCCAACATTAAAACCCACCACCCACACAACCAACCCTTCTCTAAAACCCACCCAATCCCCCCTTAAAAAACCTCACACTAACCCCTTGAAGATCACCCTACCGTGAGAAGTCTTCAGCCAACCGGGCCGAAGTCCTCAACGAAGCCGGCAGAAGTGGTCCTCCAGACGGGCAGAAGTGGTCCTCCAGATGGGCAGAAGTCTTCATCCAGACGGCATCTTCTATCTTCATCCATCCGGCGCGGAGCGGCTCCATCTTCAAGACATCCGACGCGGAGCATCCTCTTCATCCGACGTCTTCTTCAACAATGACAGTTCCAATCAGCCAATATCAGACGGATCCAATCAGCCAATAGGATTGAGCTTGCATTCTATTGGCTGATTGGATCAGCCAATAGGATTGAACTTCAATCCTATTGACTGATTGCATCAGCCAATAGGATTTTTCCTACCTTAATTCCGATTGGCTGATAGAATTCTATCAGCCAATCGGAATTGAAGGAACGCCATCTTGGATGACATCACTTAAAGGAACCGTCATTGTTGAAGAGGATGCTCCGCGTCGGATGTCTTGGAGCTGCTCCGTGCCGTCTGGATGAAGACTTCTGCCCGTCTGGAGGACCACTTCTGCCGGCTTTGTTGAGGACTTCGGCCCAGTTGGGTGAAGACTTCTCACGGTAGGGTGATCTTCAAGGGGTTAGTATTTTTTTAAGGGGGGATTGGGTGGGTTTTAGAGTAGGGTTGGTTGTGTGGGTGGTGGGTTTTAATGTTGGGGTTTGTAATTTTTTTTACAGGTAAAAGAGCTGATTACTTTGGGGCAATGCCCCGCAAAAGGCCCTTTTAAGGGCTATTTGTAATTTAGTGTAGGGTAGGGCTTTTTTTTATTTTTGGGGGCTTTTTTATTTTGTTAGGGGGATTAGATTAGGTGTAATTAGTTTAAAAATCTTGTAATTTGTTTATTATTTTCTGTAATTTTGTGGGGGGGTTTTGTACTTTTTTATTTCATTGTAATTAATTGTATTTAGTTTAGGGAATTAATTTAATTATAGTGTAGTGTTAGGTGTAATTGTATCTTAGGTTAGGTTTTATTTTACAGGTAAATTTGTCTTTATTTTAACTAGGTAGTTATTAAATAGTTAATAACTATTTAGTAACTATTGTACCTAGTTAAAATAAATACAAATTTGCCTGTAAAATAAAAATAAACCCTGAGATAGCTACAATGTAACTATTTGTTATATTGTAGCTAGCTTAGGGTTTATTTTATAGGTATTATAGGTAGTATTTAGTTTTAAATAGGAATAATTTATTTAATGCTAGGAATATTTATTTAGATTTATTTAAATTATATTTAAGTTATGGGGTGTTAGGGTTAGACTTAGGTTTAGGGGTTAATAAATTTAATATAGTGGCGGCGACGTTGGGGGCGGCAGATTAGGGGTTAATAAGTATTATGTAGGTGGCGGCGGTGGCGGGGCGGAAGATTAGAGGTTAATAAGTATAATGTAGGTGGCGGCAGTGTAGGGGGGTGCAGATTAGGGGTGTTTAGACTCGGGGTACATGTTAGGGTGTTAGGTGTAAACGTTACCCTAGGAATCAATGGGATATCGGGCAGCAGCGAACATGAGACTCCCATTGATTCCTATGGTATATGCCGCATCCAGGGCGGCGAATTGAAAACCAGGTATGCTGGGCCGGAATAGTGCCGAGCATACCTGGTAGAAATTTGATAACGAGCAAAAGTAGTCAGATTGTGCCGAATTTTCATTCAGAACATGTGTAATGACGTAAGCATCGATCTGTGTTGGACTGAGTCCGGCGGATCGTATGTTACGTCACAAAATTCTACTTTTGTCGGTCTGTAGGGTTTGATAACTAAGGGGAATCAGGCTTGCCACAAAAAAGCTGCAGAATTCCAGCGTATTTGCGGTTGACGGCTTGATAAATAGATGCCATGGGGTAAGAGTGCAATAAGACTAAAATTAGTAGCTGAACTCTCTCTAGTACTTTAATAAGCTCCTTTCTAAAAGTCTAGTCTTGCTATCTAGATAAATATAAACTTGTATAAGTTACTTAAATGCAGATCTTCTGATAGCAGAGGAATCCAGGATTAAGGTAATGTAAGTCAAACAGTCCGGGTCAAGGCCTCATGGGGAAAAACAGCACAAAATCATTAAACAAATGCAGAATCCACAAACAAGCTAAAGCCACAACCAAGTCAGTCCAAACAAAGGGTTAAACAGAAGTGTAGTCAGGGGAAGTAGAAGTCAAACCAATATATCTAAATAGTAATTGCCAGAGTAAGAGGAATGAATTTAATACACAAGCAACCTCATGCTACAAACCCAGATGTAACATTGATTACTACAATTAAGGCCTAATTGATATTCTAGGCCTCCTTAAAAGTACAGTACACCTAACTGCAGCAGGGATAGAAATCGCTGTTTTAGACAAACACTTATTATGTCAGAGCCCTCCCTTCAAGAGCAACCTCATGGTGCGCCTACATGGTCTGATTGGGGAATATACTATATCTGATCACGCAAATTTATCTTTGGAACTAAATTGGGAAAAGCTAAAACTAGATCCTGCCAAATCTTATATATTTCCCATCTTTTTTAGTTAATAACCTGAAATTCAAAAATTGGTTGTCTATAAAATGTCAGGAATATGTAAAACAGAACCAGTCGTATATTTCTAAAAGTGAGACTCTCTGGGAAGCTGCTAAGGCAGTTCTCAGGGGTGAGATTAAGGTATACCGACAAAAACTCAAGCAAAAGTATCATTGTATAGAAGAAGAACTTTCCAATTATGTTAAAAATACATATAATGCCTACCTGAGCTGCCCGGTCCAAATAAATTGGGACTCTTATATTGAGGCAAAAAAGAATGGGAAATTATTAGCGCCCAGAAAAACTAAATTAATGAACTCAGGACCAGAGCGAAATTTTATGGATACGGGGACAAAATTGTTAAATATTTAGCCAGATGTGTCAAAAACCAAGAGAAACTGAATTAAATTAAAGTTATTAAAAAGGATGATGTCAAATTTAATAAATCTGAGGATATTACCCAGGTGTTTTACAACTATGTTTAAGAACTGTACTCCCCTACAGAGATAAATTCCTCTAATAAATCTAAATTTTGGCAGAAGATAATAGTTCCTGTCTTGTCTCCTGAGCAATTAGAAGTACTGAATTCACCTGTAACGGAAACTGAAATACAACATGCAATCGACAAATTGAAAATGAATAAAGCTGCTGGCCCTGATCTCTTACCAGGTGAATTCTATAAATTACTAAAAGAAGAAATTACACCTACTTTATTAAAATTATTTAATGACTATTTTGTAAATGGAATAAAACCCTCCCCATATTTCTCAGCTGCAACGATTACACTTATTCAGAAGAAAGGTAAGGACCCAACTTCACTAGATTCATATTGTCCAATTTCATTGTTGAATAGTGACTACAAATTGCTCATGTTTATTATGGCACATAGACTAAAAGGGCCCCTAGACTCTTTAATACATGCGGACCAGGTCAGCTTTATGGCACATAGAAATCCATCTGCTAATATTTCGGAAAATCTTTCTTCTTGTGGATGACTATTGGAATCTCGATAAACAAAAAAAATCTAAAATTTTACACAATCAAGCTATTTTATCAATTGATGCCCAGAAGGCGTTTGACTCAATTGCGTGGGATCATCTTTTCCATGCAATGAGTCAATTTAGATTTAAAGGTTCATTCTCAAACTGTATTAAATTAATATATTCAGAAGCTTCCTCTACAATACTGGTAAACGGATCCTTAACTAATAGTTTTCCCATGGCAAAAGGTACACGGCAGGGGTGTCCAATTTCTCCTGTACTCTTCAACTTAGCTATCTCGCAATATTATTTAGAATGAAACTTCAAGCTTAAACTCCTACTCTATGCAGATGATCTGTTATTATTTGTTAATAATACACAAATAGAGATTCCATATATCTTAAAATGCATTCAGGAGTTTGGTTCGTTCTCTGGTTACCAAGTGAATGCTACCAAATCAGAAATACTATGGCTCAATAATCCCCCACTTGATTAATCTTTTGTACCTTTTAAAATTGTAAAAGACCAGCTCACATACTTAGGGATCAATATAGTCGACTGCCCGAAATATTGGTACTCAAGGAACTTCGGTATTTTATTGGTCCCATATTCCACTTTCGCTTACAGCTAAAATCAATTTAATCAAAATAATTATATTACCAAAATGCTTATATCTAATCCAAAATGTACCCATTCCACTAAATAAAAAAACATATTAACTATCTGAATAAAATTTATAGAAAATTTCTGTGGGGTACGTGTAAAAGTCTAATGGCCTTGGAAAAACTAACACATCTAAGACAATTTGGGGGGGCTATCTTTCCCTTCTTTATCTATATATAACAATGTATGTCTAGTGAAAATCGCAATGGATTGACTTACAGATGGTAACTATATTGCTTACTTAGAGGTGGAAAAAAAGCTGGTCTCTCCATTTTCTTTAACTGCTTTATTACACTGTCCTATTCGACATATACCGGTTAGAATCAAAAGGATGCACACTATATATTATATTATTATTTCATGGCAAAGCCTAAGATTATTATTAAATATGGATCCCCATATGTCAAACCTTTTGCCCATAACGGGTAACCCTCGATTTCTACCCGGCGTTAATAGTAAACTATTTAATAGATGGAGTAGTTTGGGACTTACACATGTATCTAAACAAAGAATCGGGTACTTTTCAAATATATACCTTTGAAGACCTAAAAAACAGATATGATCTCCCCAATACAGACTTCTTTACCTATTTGCAAATCCGTCATTGGTTTTATGAGTTCATCAAGAATTTTAATTTTAGTTGGATACAACCGGGCTTGCAAATGGGATTATGATTATTTAAAAAATGGTATTCATTCCATTAATTTTTGGTATAAGCTGATACTCTCTAATTTGAGTGAAGCTTATGTACAGAACTTGGATAGAAGTTGGCAACAAATGCTAGATATATCTGGTGAGGACTTGGTGAATACAGTATACAAAAAGTGGATAAAGCTACACTTTCTGCAGCATGGCGGGAATCCCATGTAAAACTTATCAATCAGGTTTATATTACACCAGCTAAACTTATTTGCTGGTACCCTAATACACAAAACTACTGTCCTAGATGTCACTTTTCGGAAGCTGACCTGGTCCATATGTTTTGGAGTTGCCCTAAAATCCAGAAGTTCTGGTCCTGAGTTCAAGTTTTGGCTTTGTAAGACTTTAAAAATAAATATCAAGCTTTATAAAAGACATATATTTCTCTTACATGATAGACCCAGTCCACGGGTAAATACTTACTTACTTCATTAATATAACTATTTTGGGTGGTAGATACCTTATACTCAAAAATTGGAAAAATAAACAAGAACCATCTATTAATACTTTAATATATCTCCTCCAGACACAGGCTATAATAGAACAATTTGATGCCTATACCTGTACAGAAAAAGGTATTGAGAGATACTATATGAAATGGGCACCGTTCGTGGAGGCATATGAAATTGATACTCAAAAACAATTATTGTCCCCTATTGAAAATGCAATAGTGACTTAGTCACTTAGCTCTCTATAGTATTTTCTAAAAGTTAGTATCTTTCTTCCTAGATGATAGAAGAGCAGTAGTATAATATAACGAGAACAGATCCTTTTGCTTTTGTTCCTCAGGGTTAGATCCCTTACTAGCTTATTCACATCTAAGATGGTTTGGAATAAGTCAAAATTCCGTGAGGGAACAAACCCTACGCCATAGCTGAGGACCTTCCTCTCCAAATCTGTAATCTGATAAGAAGACAGGTAGATAACCGTATTATTAACTATTGATATTTGTTTCTCTGCATATTCCGATTGTCCCTCACTGGGTATCTCTAGTTCCTCGTATCCCCTGTATTGATCATTTGGGAATTGCCCTCTCCCCTGGGTTGTTTGGGAGCCCAATGAAAAACCTGGGTATTAGTATCAGTACTTGTTGGCATCTCAGTGTCAAGACTATTACTCACATTATAATCTAGTTTGTGTCTACCCTGCTTGGGTATAGCGCTAAGTGTTTTTTGTTCTTTTAAAATACCTTTAAGTTGGATATTGGTATCTGTTTCAAAACTGGACACAAACTTGTTCTCATCTGTGAGTTCTGGCTCAGAGTCGGAGAAAGCCACCCTCTTAGAGGTATCTACCTGTTGTTGTTTAGACCTCCTATTGAATTGTCTACAATTCTCCTTGTTAGTCTTATTTGTCTCATCATTATCTGCAGTTTGGTTATCCTTATTAACAGTCTGTGAATTCGAACAAGATTTACTGCGTTGGTGGTGGAGCAAGATGTAAACCACACCTTTATGAGAGAACTTGAACAGGCATCAAGGACCCAGCACTACAGACTGATTGGCCGGTGAGTTGGGGATGTCGGTTAGCCGTCCTGGGCAGACCATCTCCTGACCGGATAAGTTTTCTAAGATAAGACTGGGACTTGGTTTGCTTTTTCTACTTCTACACCACCATACCTATGCCTCTATTACTGTCTGTATATACTTAAGACTATTTATTATCACTTTTAACCTGATTTGTACTGGATTGTCATTAAGGGGTAGGAGGGTCTGTGGCCTCAGTCCCCATAGCTTCTTGACTCTATTTGCATCATTTCAAGAGGGTATTTCATCATTTATTCATTGCACACCGCATTTTGCGTTTTTGTAACGGCTCATTTATGTTTTAAAGTCAGGCTTTTACTGCATTGGATGTTTGCACTTTCTTTTCTATTAAGAGGAATTAACTTAATACACAAGCAACCTTATTCTACAAATCCAGAGCTAATAAAGACTACCGCAAGTAAGGCATATTTGATCTTCTAAGCCTTCTTAAAGTTACAGTACACTCTTTAAACAAACACTTATCATGGCAATTACAAAGTATCTTTATTTAACTGTAATACCCTTTTTTACTTACAAAAAAGGCAAAGCCTAGTTTTTACTTTGGTTTTATGAGTACTGACATTTCAATGAGAATTTATTTCCCTACATAAAGTCTTCCATTTATGTAATGTTAGAAATGTCTCCACTTCCATTGGGAACAAGTAGACCTGCAAGACATAGGGAATCAAATGGTGCATCTGGTGTTGTTGTAATATCCGTCTCACATCATTCACAGAATAGAATATTATACAGTATATTTTTTTAGTGAAATTTTGTCTCTTGTAAATGAATTAAAACAAATAATTCTGATTGTGATATATAATTGAAGCATATATACATTGTATAGAATTACATGAACATGAAGATTGGTCTTTTAGTAAACTGTCTTACAGTATATTAATTATCAACAAGTCATAAATGTTTTAACTTTAAGTCTAATGATATTTTAAGGGTAGATGCTGTGCTGGTTTACCACTGACTTTTTTAATGCATTACATCCATAGGAAGACATTCATATAAGGTATGGGAAACAAAGAAAAACATTACAAAAGCACAAAGTATGCTTTAATTAACTTGATTTATGAAGAGGTGGTCAGCATTCGATGTAAAAATCTAGATCTATGATAATACTGGCAAGCAGATATATAGAGGAAAAATGTTATGCAATATACCATATGTTCTGAAACTACAGCTGAAAGATTTGCTTGAGAAAAACTGTCTGTTTCAGCAGTTGCGTAGTATTGTTTCCTAGAACAGCTGGTAAGATTCACGCAGAGCAATCACATTGATGGTCACACAGCTAAGAGTTAGTGACAGTTATTAATCAAACAAAACAGTGTATGCCCAAATAAGTACCTACAATTTATTTCCAGCCACTACGATTTCCTTTGTACAATTGTGAGACAACTAGTTTGGCACTCCTCCAAGTCTGCTATAGTAGGCCCATACCACCCTACACCTGAGCAACTACCTTTCTGTGCAAGGTAGAGTTAAGTAAAGTCTTTGTTACGCATTGTCCACTGTACAAATCAACCCAGAAAGAATCTTACCTCCCTGAGTTAGGTAAGGTCAGGTTACCAGGGCCGGATTTTCCATTAGGCATAGTAGGCATGTGCCTACAGGCGCATTGCAGTGAGGGGCGCCTGCCTGTCAGTGTATCTTAATAAAAAAAAATATATATATATATATATTTCTGTGGGCATTAATTTTAGTAAGAATTGAGCTGCCAGCTGCTTACAGAGTCAAGTGTTTCATTGGGAATATGTTACAGCAGTCCAGGGAGCCATGAAGAAAAAAGGGGCAAAGATTAAAACTAAATCCCTCCCATTTTCGCCAGGCATGTTTACTGTTAAAGTTTCACTTTTATTTTATGTACTTCTGCTGCCTCCCTCACACAGCCAAGCTCCATGCTGATAACTGTGGCGCAGACACTTTTTGATGAGGGAATGAAGGCTTCAGGACAGGTTAGGACTGTACAAGACTTCTAAATGCTGCCTAGAATGACAACATAACAAGCAGAGCACACTTTAACCCCTTGACTACCAGAGAGGATTGCAGTGTATTCACTTGTTATGTGCTGTATTCCTTTTTTATAGCCAGGGGGTTAAATTCTGCTTCAGGATATATGTTTTTTGTTCTATAAAGGCCTTGGAAGGGAGGAGGTTATGTGAGACTAGCTGCTCTAGGGCACTTTGACAACGATGCTTGTAGACTGTAAGGCTGTTGTTATAAATGAAGAGCTTGATTACTAAAGGTTAACTAGCAAAATAAAAATGTGTATGGAACGAACGCTGGCAATTGTCTCCTGGGACTTATAGTAATTTCCCGTAATTTCCCGTGTTTGTTTCCTGGGATGTGCTGACTCTCAGCTGCGTAATAACCAAAAATCACAGATCTTCCTTGCAGCCTCCAAGCAATCGACCGCTTGAAATAGGCTCCTTTGCTTAAACCCACAGCATAATATTGCTCTGGTAACATTTATCCTTTCTTTTATTATATCAAGGCATATGACATATATGGTATAATAGCAACATTGTCTTTAAGTATTTTATGTATTTTTTTTTGTATTATGTATATTACAATTGTCTAATCTGATTTTAATTTTATTTCATTTTATTTTATATATTTTTTATATATTTTTTTAATAAATAAGACTATTTTTATAGATAGCCGGAAACTGCACTTATTTAGGTCTGCATAGAGCGCCGTAGCTTTTAATTTTAGTGTGTTTCACAACACACTATATTCTAATTGTTTTCAAATTTGCACCTGGGAATTTAGAGAAAGTTCCCTCAAGCTGTGGGTTTAATTGCATTTCTATCTAGCGCAGTATTTAAGTTCTTTTTTGCATCTTTATGTGTATATTGCAATATAGGTTAATGTATATGTGTCAGAATCCCAGAAGAGGTTAATCACTTGTTGGAAAACATGTTGATCAATGTATACCTCCAAGAAGGGAAAAATCACTTCTCTCAAAATGGCTTAGAGACGTTTATCACTGCTCTATTTATGTCTGCTTATTTATGAGAAATCTATATGAGGCACAGGAAGTTGGGTGCAGCAATCTCTTTGTTGTTAGGGGCCTGATATATAAACGTTTTTGCTCAGACAAGATGATTTAAAATTATCCTCAAGCAATGTGAGAGTCCAAGTGTAATTAGAAAAAGGCAGATTTTGCTATACTTCTCCAAGTGGTGATCCCTACATTTCTGTATGTGAAGGATAGACAAGCTCAGTGCAATATAGCACAGCTTGACATGAGAGTTTTGCTACACTTACACTTTGTGCTTTGTATTCTATATTAGTTTACACTTTAAATTGGGTCCTTTCAATATTATTACATTTAAGCTTTGAACTTTCTCTTATATTTTAATACATTTAGATTTAGATCCAGCAGTGATTTTACAAATTCCTCTCTTTTATATGTGAAGGAGAGACAAGCCCAGCACTATATAGCAATGCATGACTTGACAGTTCTGCTGCATTTACAATTTGTGCTTTGTATTTTATATTTATTTAGACTTCTAATTAAGTTTATTTACATTTAAACTTTGCATTTTCGATTTTGTATTTTATTTTGTTTACAACAGTGTATTTAGAATTGTGATTTTAAAAATTCAGACTATGCTTTCACAGTTTCTGTGTAACTTTAACAAATTAGGATCATACTTTGTATATTTATATTTATCTTTTACAGTTTTAGTTTCTCAGAGAGCTTCACTAATTTTTATGGGTCCTATAAGCAAAGATTTTCAAGTTTGGAGAGAAATTTTATTGCAGACTTCACAGGGGCTCATAAGTCTCATAAGAAAAAGGGCTGAACCTGGAAGTCCAAGAGAGATGAGAGATGCCTTCCATAGAAAATAATGAGGATCTCTGGGATACAGGATTTGACAGGGGAGAGAGAACATCTGGGGCTGATATAAATCCCAGATTGTAGCAAATACAAGTTAAACTGAAATGTTTTCACTGCAATTTAACTTTTTTGTAACTAGTTTAGTATTTATTACTTTTCGGTCCGTTAAATAAGTGTATTGGGGATTTTGAGCAAACTTCACCTGCGTACAGCTGGAAAGATAATTTAGTGAGATTTGTTTAAAATGCTTACAGCAGTTCACAAGAATTGAGATATCTTCAGACATACGCTGGGAACTCCCCTGTTCTGCCCAGTGAACTCCCCTGCCTCTCCCATTTTCTGAAAATCTGTTTTATTTTAAAATACAAACGTGCAATATAATTTGTAAAAGATACATATAAATATGTAAATTATTACCCTAATTTGTTAAAGTAGCACAGAAACTTCAAAACATAATCAGAATTTGTAAAATCACTGCTGGATCTAAATCTAAATGTATTAAAATATAAAAGAGAAAGTGCAAAGCTTAAATATAATAATACTGAATGGACCCAATCTGAAGTGTAAACTATAGAAAATACAAAATGTAAGTGTAACAAAAATCATCGTATGCTGTGTTATATTGCACTGGGCTTGTCTCTCCTTCACATACATAAATGCAAGAAACACCCATTAGACAAGTACAGTATCTCACAAAAGTGAGTACACCCCTCACATTTTTGTAAATATTTTATTATATCTTTGTGACAACACTGAAGAAATTACACTTTGCTACAATGTAAAGTAGTGAGTGTACATCCTGTATAACAGTGTACATTTGCTGTCCCCTCAAAATAACTCAACAAACAGCCATTAATGTCTAAACCATTGGCAACAAAAGTGAGTACACCCCTAAGTTGAAATGTCCAAATTGGGCCCAAAGTGTCAATATATTTGTGGCCACCATTATTTTCCAGCACTGCCTTAACCCTCTTGGTCATGGAGTTCACCAAAGCTTCACAGGTTGCTACTGGAGTCCTCTTCCACTCCTCCATGACTTAATCACAGAGCTGGTGGATGTTAAAGAGCTTGCACTACCCCACCTTCTGTTTGAGGATGCCCCACAGATGATCAATAGGGTTTAGGTCTGGAGACATGCTTGACCAGTCCATCACCTTTACCCTCTGCTTCTTTAGCAAGTCAGTGGTCTTCTTGGAGGTGTGTTTGGGGTCATTATCATGTTGAAATGCTGCCCTGTGGCCCAGTCTCCAAAAGGAGGGGATCATGCTCTGCTTCAGTATGTCACAGCACATGTTGGCATTCATGGTTAACTCAATGAACTGTAGCTCCCCATTGCCGGCAGCACTCAGGCAGGCCCAGACCATGACACTCCCACCACAATGCTTAACTGTAGTCAAGACACACTTGTCTTTGTAATACTCACCTGGTTGCCGCCACACATGCTTGACACCATATGAATCAAATAAGTTTATCTTGGTCTCATCAGACCACAGGAGATGGTTCCAGTAATTCATGCCCTTAGTCTGCTTGTCTTCACCAAACTGTTTGCGGGCTTTCTTGTGCATCATCTTTAGAAGAGGCTTCCTTCTGGGACAACAGCCATGCAGACCAATTTGATGCAGTGTGCGGCGTAGTGTGCGGCGTATGGCCTGAGCACTGACAGGCTGACCCCCCACCGCTTCAACATCTGCAGCAATGCTGGCAGCACTCATTCCTTTATTTCTCAAAGACAACCTCTCGATATGACGCTGAGCACGTGCACTCAACTTCTTTGGTTGACCATGGCGAGGCCTGTTCTGAGTGGAACATGTCATGTGAAACCACTTTATGGTCTTGCCCACCATGCTGCACCTCAGTTTCAGGGTCTTGGCAATCTTCTTATATCCTAGGTCATCTTTATGTAGAGCAACAATTCTTTTTTTCAGATCCTCAGAGAGTTCTTTGCCATGAGGTGCCATGTTGAACTTCCAGTAACCAGTATGAGAGAGTGTGAGAGCGATAACACCAAATTTAACACACCTGCTCCCCATTCACACCTGAGACCTTGTAACACTAATGAGTCACACAACACCGGGGAGGGAAAATGGCTAATTGGGCTTAATTTGGACATTTCCACTTAGGGGTGTACTCACTTTTGCTGCCAACGGTTTAGACATTAATGGCTGTATGTTGAGTATTTTGAGGGGACAGCAAATTTACACTGGTAAACAGGCTGTACACTCACTACTTTACATTGTAGCAAAGTGTAATTTCTTCAGTGTTGTCACATGAAAAGATATTATAAAATATTAACAAAAATGTGAGGGGTGTACTTTGTACCTTTTCTTTTCGCATTCATTGAGTTCAGTCCCTGTGAAGTCTGCACTGCAATAGGAAAGCACAATATTTTTGTATTCTTCTGTTTTTTGTATGTGTGTGAATGTTCTAAGTGCCTTATATGGCATGATGAATAACACCATAGAGGGATATGTCTTGGAGTGTCATACACTATAGTTGGATAAAGAGTGTTACCAGTCTAATAGTGTGAATTGGTCACAATGCAACTGACTTCTTCATGCATCATTAAATGCTATACAACAAATCACTGCATGTGTGATTTACAGTAATACACCTATAGGGCAATAACTAAACAAGAAGACAAGGGGGTGAAATAGTCAGAGTCCACGTAATTGATTCTTCGGCAGCAAAAAATAAGTTCAAACCATATAACGTGTAAAGCACTTTAACCACTGTGGGAAAAGGACACCACATTTCTTATTGTTAATGTAAAAAAACATCCTTAAAAGGGCATTCCTGTCCTGAATAAAACTTCTTTAATTTCCATGTTTGCAGAAGCAGATTCACCAGTAATGGTTCTGTTTTAGGCAAAATGACAATGGGAGAAATATCTGGATAAACTTTTCACCAAACTGAATATATTTCTGAACTGTCTCACTTTTTTATATTAAATCAGAAATGGGCCCCTGGCTATATGCAGCCCTCAGATGCATCTTGTGTGACCCCCCCCCCCCCATCCATGCTCAGAATAGAACATTAGTAATCCAGCAGTTTAACAATCAAAACAGTTACACTCACAATATTCTTAAATGGTCTCTCTTAATCCAGTTCTATTTTCTATGGAAATCGTAATTTAAATAATTTATTGCAGGCAGGCTAAAACTATATTGCAGAAATGTCCTTACTTCCATGTTGACTACTTCTACAATGGGCTAGAGTCCAGTCTTGTACCAATTTCACTAATAAAGGACTAAAAAATGCATTGGGCTAAACTGAATAAAATCCACAGACCAATGTGAATAAAAAAAGCTGAAACTTACAATGACAGAAGACTGTGAACTTAGTCAAAGAAGATAATAAAAGGCCTAGTCTCCTTAAAGGAATAGTCTAGTCAAAATTAAACTTCCATTCAGATAGAGCATGCAATTTTAAGCAACTTTCTAATTTTCTCCTATAATCAATTTCACTTCTTTCTCTTGGTATCTTTATTTGAAAAAGCAGGAATGTAAGCATAGGAGCCAGCCCATGTTTTGTTCAGCACCGGGGTAGAGCTTTCTGAATGGTGTCTAAATGTAGCCACTAATCAGCAAGCGCTACCCAGGTGCTGAACCAAAAATTTGCCAGTTCTGCTGCTTATATTGCTGCTTTTTCAAATAAAGATACCAAGAGAACAAAGAAAATTTGATAATAGGAGTAAATTAGAAAGTTGCTTAAAATTGCATGCTCTATCTGAATCATGAAAGTTTGATTTTGAATAGCCTATTCCTTTAATCTTTTTAAGACTATGCAAAGCTGTTATTACAAAAATATATTGTGGCAACATCTAGTGCAACTTAAACACATACAGTAATTTTAAACATAAAAGGGACAGTAAAAACCTTGAGATTTTTATATAAAATTATTATTTTGAAGTAGTACAACAAATTTGCCATGTACTTTCATTATTTGTGCTGCCCAGTTTTCATATAATTTTAGTTCTGAAAATAGTGGATTTTCTCATTTTCAGAGTTGGAAATGCACACTGTAGACTTCTCAAGCATAACCCTGCTACAGCTAGGGAGGAGAGGAATAACCTCAATACTGTGCTTATAAAATCTGTTTAGTGTTTAATGTCTCTTTAAATGGATGCAATTAAAATGTCTAACATCGTTCATGTTAAATACAAAATGCAATTTCTAAAATAAATAAAATGCACATTTAATTATCCCTATAATTGCACATTAGCATTCTCACTTTCTAAACCAGAACTGTAAGGAACATACATATCGGGCCCCGGCCCCCATTTATCATTAGACAGACAAAAAATGATCCCTGCTAGGGAACCTGTCTGCCGTCTTCACAGATAGCGTGCAATGGACACTGTTTTATTGCACAAGTAAATTGTTGTGCAGCAGCACCCCCTGCTGTCACATGACCACTCACATGATGGCAAGGCCTATCAATCAGGGTGAATTATATCTATCATCTCTGATGTGTTAGAGAGGTTAAGAAGCAAGGTCATTTGACCACTTATTTTTAAAGGGACAGTCAAGTCAAAATTAAACTTTTATGATTCATTCAGATAGGACATGCAATTTTAAACAACCTTCCAGATTACTTTTTTCATCAAATTTGCTTTATTTTCTTGCTATTCTTGTTGAAAACTTAACTTAGGTAGGCTCATAGGCTGAATTTTGACCAGTTTTTCATAGTTAGACAGTGCTTGTTCATGTGTGTCAAATAGATAACATTGTGCTCACTCCCATAGAGTTATTTATGACGCAACACTGACTGGTTAAAATTGAAGTCTATAAAAAGCACTGAGATAAGGGGGTGGTTTGCAGATGATACTCAGATCTACTACTCCACCCCTGCTCTCTCTCCTTCTGCCCTAGCTCCTTCTAATGCCCCCTCTAACTCTATTTCGGTTTCTAACTTTTTTATCACTATTGGCAGCACCACTATCTCCCCATCACCCCAAGCTCGCTGACTCATAGGCCCCTATTTATCATTGCGTCAACTATGTTGCATTCGCGGGCGTTAATACGCTTGCCAAACATTGCCGCCGATCTCAATACGATCTCCAGATTTATTAAAAAAAAGTCAAAACCACGCGCTTCAAGTACGGCACGATGAGCATCAGACCAAACAGATCAAACAGAGACGGATCCTTTATAGAACTCCATTGCTCTGCACTTGCGGTTAAGGAACATAAATTGAAACTATTCAAAGATTCTAACACGCTTATATTTTATGTGTGTTATAGATACAAATAATAATGAATGCGCTAACTAATACAAGAATACTGATAATAATAATAAACAACCCTGTCTATATGGTTATAAAGCTTATCTCAGCTGCGGTCCATAAAGTATGGGCACTTGCTTAAAGTTAATAGAAACACACCGCATTTTTTTTAATAATTAATAAAAAAAAAAATTTTTTTTAATTCTTAATATGTAATTGTATGTATTTAAACCGTTACATTGATGCTATTGTTCTTATTTTTTAACATAGCTGAGATAAGCTTTATAACCATATAGACAGGGTTGTTTATTATTATTATCAGTATTCTTGTATTAGTTAGCGCATTCATTATTATTTGTATCTATAACACACATAAAATATAAGTGTGTTAGAATCTTTGAATAGTTTCAATTTATGTTCCTTAAAGGGACAGTATACACTCATTTTCATATAACTGCATGTAATAGACACTACTATAAAGAATAAGATGCACAGATACTGATATAAAAATCCAGTATAAAACTGTTTAAAAACTTACTAAGAAGCTGTCAGTTTGGCTCTGTTGAAAAGGTTGCTGGAAAGCCCACTTCAAGTGGGAAATAAGACCCTCCCCCCTCCCCCTTCTTTTGCATATGAAAAGACCCTTTACACAAACAGGAGCAAGCTGGAGAAGGTAGCTGACAGTATTCACATAAAACTTTGGGGCTTGGTTAGGAGTCTGAAAATCAGAGCAATGTTATTTAAAAATAAGCAAAACTATACATTTATTTAAAAGAAAAACTTTATAGGCTATATAAATAGATCATCTACAAAACATTTATGCAAAGTAAAAATGAGTGTATAATGTCCCTTTAACCGCAAGTGCAGAGCAATGGAGTGCTATAAAGGATCCGTCTCTGTTTGGGTTAAACATACCTGTGGAGGAGGAGCATTATGGTATACACGTATAAAAGAATAGATGGTGGAACAAGTGGGCAGCCTCTGATGAAGTAGGGAGTACCCCTACGAAACGCGTAAGGCCACGCCCACCATTCACACGCTACCAATCACATCTGATGCAAGTTGCCGGCTTCTATTTCTTGCAAACAGCTGATTTTAGCGGCGTGTTTCTATTAACTTTAAGCAAGTACCCATACTTTACGGACCGTATGGTGATCCTGGGAACAGTCTGCACATTTGTTTGGTGTGTGTAACATTTGGAGACGCTATTGATGGACTTTGTGTGCAGCTGAACGGACAGAAAGGGATTTAATTTGAGAGACCTGGACGGTACCCGAGTGCTTTTGTCATACCTCATTTAAGTTGAGGTTATCTTTGTAAGTTTTTAATCGTTGATGTGATAATAAATATTTTTGGTTTTACAGACATATTGCACTTAGAGGTGTTGCGCCTGTTTTCCTTTCTCTTTTTCTATACTGTTACACCAGATATGAGTTGCACTGGGGTGACACTGTGCCCTGGCAGGCAGGCACTTAAACGCACACGTGTGAAGGAAACTGACTGCTATTATTTAACACAGTCAAAAAAGTGTTTTTTTTTTTTTAAAATCTACACTACTGTAACACCAGATATGAGTTGCACTGGGGTGACACTGAGCCCTGGCAGGCAGGCACTTAAACGCACACGTGTGAAGGAAACTGACTGCTATTATTTAACACAGTCAAAAAAGTGTTGTTTTTTTTAAATCTACACTACTGTTACACCAGATATGAGTTGCACTGGGGTGACACTGTGCCCTGGCAAGCAGGCACTTAAACGCACACGTGTGAAGGAAACTGACTGCTATTATTTAACACAGTCAAAAAAGTGTTGCTTTTTTTAAATCTACACTACTGTAACACCAGATATGAGTGGTGGCACTGGGCAAGCGGGCACAGTATACGCTGTGAGCCTGACACACACGCTGGCAGGCAGGCAACTGCAATTAGATTACACAGGAAAAAAAAAAGGAGGGTCTGCTGCTGATTGGCTGGAATGTGCCTGCTGACTGTGAGGTACAGGGTTAAAGTATTACTCAATGATGATGAATAGGGGGCGGATCGAACATCGCATATGTTCGCCCGCCGCGGCGAACGCGAACATGCTATGTTTGCCGGGAACTATTCGCCGGCAAACAATTCGCGACATCACTATTCCTAATATAAGCAGTGATAAGCAAAAAATGCCCTGATATCCTGGAGATAGAGGAGTAATCATATTAAACACTGCTGTGCTCTGCAGCATATGACAGCCTCAACCACCACTTCTACTAGTTTTAAACTGTAGTATTAAATGACTTAATTATTTGTTAGCAGTACTTACTCAGAAAAAGGGAGGACGTATCACTAAGCCGCCACACGTGTGTATTGTGGGCGTGGTCTAAAACTGACCCAGAGAATCACACGTCAGATACATAGATGACCTGTTTTTCATCTGGAATGGCACTGCACAGGATCTAGAAGACTGGTTCCAGGAGCTGAATGACCTGCAACATCCGGTTAAGTTCAGATTGAAATATCATGAAACCTCAATAGAGTTTTTGGATTTGTTAGTGTACAAAGAAGCAGACAAGTTGGCCACGACACTCTATGCCAAACCAACGGATTAGAATTCCATTTTGCATGCCACAAGCGCTTTTAAAAATCTTACTATTATGGATTTGTTGACATTGGAGAAAGCACAGTATTCATGTACTAGATATACTTTATATGCATTATATTGATATATATTTACTTTAGTTATCCAATCTATTACCCCTATGTATTTTGGTATGACCTGTTGGGTGAGTGGAATTTTTCTTGCAGCCTGATTGGTCTGTTATGGTATAAATATGGCATCTTAGAGTGTGTTTGTATATAGCCTGATGAAACAGTGTGTAACACTGAGAAACGCGTTGCTGTTGTTTTTATCATTTTAATAAACTTTTAAATTAGATTATCAACCCTCTATTTGCTGCCGACTATTATTTCCCTAGCTTGGGAATCATCCTCCTATTTGGAGCTGTGGATTCTTTTCCCAGGCCTCTGGACTTGTGGGACCGACCATCGCTATACAGAATTCCTCTGTGGTTTCTCTGGACTCTCCCTGGCAAGACGAGGATTCCTCTTCCACTTACTGGTCTACCGGACGACGTGTGGTTCCGGACTGCTGGTATTGCACATCTATGCTTTACACTTTGTGAGTAGGATTCTTTCACCATTCCTGTATTTACATCTGAATTACCTTATGATCTGCACTATGTGGCGCCCTCCATTCTGATTTGTTTAGACATAGATGACCTGTTTTTCATCTGGAATGGTACTGCACAGGATCTAGAAGACTGGTTCCAGGAGCTGAATGACCTGCAACATCCGGTTAAGTTCAAATTGAAATATCATGAAACCTCAATAGAGTTTTTGGATTTGTTAGTGTACAAAGAAGCAGACAAGTTGGCCACGACACTCTATGCCAAACCAATGGATAAGAATTCCATTTTGCATGCCACAAGCGCTTTTAAAAATCTTACTATTATGGATTTGTTGACATTGGAGAAAGCACAGTATTCATGTACTAGATATACTTTATATGCATTATATTGATATATATTTACTTTAGTTATCCAATCTATTACCCCTATGTATTTTGGTATGACCTGTTGGGTGAGTGGAATTTTTCTTGCAGCCTGATTGGTCTGTTATGGTATAAATATGGCAGCTTAGATTGTGTTTGTATATAGCCTGATGAAACAGTGTGTAACACTGAGAAACGCGTTGCTGTTGTTTTTATCATTTTAATAAACTTTTAAATTAGATTATCAACCCTCTATTTGCTGCCGACTATTATTTCCCTATCTTGGGAATCATCCTCCTATTTGGAGCTGTGGATTCTCTTCCCAGGCCTCTGGACCTGTGGGACCGACCATCGCTATACAGAATTCCTCTGTGGTTTCTCTGGACTCTCCCTGGCGAGACGAGGATTCCTCTTCCACTTACTGGTCTACCGGACGATGTGTGGTTCCGGACTGCTGGTATTGCACATCTGTGCTTTACACTTTGTGAGTAGGATTCTTTCACCATTCCTGTATTTACATCTGAATTACCTTATGATCTGCACTATGTGGCACCCTCTATTCTGATTTGTTTAGACATAGACGACCTGTTTTTCATCTGGAATGGCACTGCACAGGATCTAGAAGACTGGTTTCAGGAGCTGAATGACCTGCAACATCCGGTTAAGTTCAAATTGAAATATCATGAAACCTCAATAGAGTTTTTGGATTTGTTAGTGTACAAAGAAGCAGACAAGTTGGCCACGACACTCTATGCCAAACCAACGGATAAGAATTCCATTTTGCATGCCACAAGCGCTCATCCGAGGAGTTTGATTAATTCCATTCCCAAGGCACAGATGTTGAGAACCATGCAGAACAATACAGACACCAATAAAAAAACTGACCCAGTTGGATGATATAGGGAAACGTTTTGTACAGAGGGGATATCCCAGTAATGGGATCAGGAGACTCTGTAAAGAGATGCAAAACCTGACACAATCTGAGGTTTTATCAACACAGAAATGGAATAAAGATACAGATGGAGACTCTAAGAGAGTGTTATTTACCACCAATTATTCCCCTGACAAAAGACACTTTCCCGAGTACTTGAGCAAAAATTGAATGGTGGTCAAAACAGATTTGACTTTACCATTCAAGGAGTATGACCCACCAATGATAGCCTTCAAGAAGGGCAGATCACTGAGAGATCAGCTCATGCTGACAGATCCGGAACATTGTTACCTGAAGAATTGTTTGCGAAGCAAGAAGAAGGGCTGTTACAGATGCTCAGGATGTACCACCTGTAACTCAATGATCCAGAGATCTCAGTTTAGACACCCCCACACGAATCAACGATTTAATATAAAATTCTATCTTGCATGCGCAACAACCCATGTTGTGTATTTGCTGAACTGTACGTGTGGTCGCATTTATGACCATCCGCACGAGGATGGCGAACCACAGACATTCTATCCGTGAGGCTATTGATAAACAAACCTCTGATCAACCAGTGGCCAAACACTTCATGCAGTTGAAGCATACAGTTAGTGATCTAAGGTTCATATTGATTGATCACGTACCACCCCTCAAGAGAGGGGGTGACAGAAACCAGTGCTTACTTCAAGTTGAATCCAAGGAGATTTTCAAATTACAAACCTTATATCCCCATGGCCTGAACCATCAGCTGAATGGGCATTGTTTCCTGTGACCTCCTGTGATTGTATCATTCCAATTTAGTAGTAGTGGGAGCACTCACTTTTAATGGGGTGAAGGGATTGACCTTTCTTTAGGGGACATTCTAGATCTGACATTGAAATGCTATCCTCTGAGCCACATTTGATATTTTCATTTCATGATGTTAGGATCCACTTGATGACCTCCAGGATCTTGGGGTGTCGTGGGTGGTAAATTTTTATACCTACCCATGGCCCTGATTCATGTGGGGAAAGTGGTGAACATTTGTTCTAGTTACTATGTTCCTAGCAACAGTAGTCTTTAGAGTGGTGGGCGGGCATACCCTACAATTTTAATTTACTATGCATTAGTTCCCTATAAGCAGGTAGTTGGACTAGTGAGTTAACAACAGACATATTGGGACCTTCCCTCCCTTTGAGGGTTATATTATTATTATATTTGATTACTATTCAGTAACATGTGTGTTTATTACCATTTTTTAGGTGATGGACTGTGAATAATCACATGCAGCCCAAGAGCTCCACCTCCCTCATTGTATTGAGTGATATTGTATATTTTACATTTAGTGTGATTGCATATTTCACATTGCCTCGTTCATGCTCCATTATTATCTTTCTATCTTGTATAGTTGATCGTTTACTTCCTTGCCCATACTAACTTCCCACGGTGTGCCCATGACCTTTAGGTGGTTTTCTGACGTGTGATTCTCTGGGTCCATTTTAGACCACGCCCACGGCTTAGTGATACGCAATGGCACTGATGCATCCTCCCTTTTTCTGAGTAAGTACTGCTAACAAATAAGTAAGTCATTTAATACTACAGTTATTATTTTATTATTATTAATCTTTATTTATAAAGCACCAACAGTTTCCACAGCGCTGTCCATAGGTACAAAAATAAAAGTACAGTAGAATACACTATAAAAGACACCAGACAAAGTTTAACAAACAAATACAGGGGGAATTGAGGGCCCTGTTCCCGTGGGAACATACAATCTAGATGGGTAGGAGGGTGAGAAACAGGAGGTGGGGACTGCAAAGGTGAGAATGGTGTTAGTGTGGAGTTGGATGGGGGCAGCAATTAGGCAAGTGGAATTAATTTGTTACTGATTTGGAGATAGGCTTCCATGAACAGAAAGGTCTTTAGGGAGCGTTTAAAGGAGGAAAGGTTTGGGGAGAGTCTGACAGCTCTAGGAAGTGCATTCCAGATGGTTGGTGCCGCACAAGAGAAGTCCTGTAGCCTAGCATGGGAGGAGATGGTAGAAGATGCAAGGAGCAGGTCATTGTTGGATCTTAGGGGGCGGGCTGGAGTGTATTTGTTGATGAGTGAGGACAGGTAGGGGGGCTGCGTTGGTAAGGGCTTTGTAGGTCAGGATGAGAATTTTTAATTTAATTCTACTGTGGATGGGTAGCCAGTGAAGGGACTCGCAGAGAGGTGCAGCAGATACAGAGTGTCGGGAGAGGTGGATTAGCCTAGCAGAGGCATTTAGGTTGGTTTGAAGAGGGGAGAGGCAGGAGAGAGGGAGGCCAGTTATTAGGTTATTACAGTAGTCAAGTCGGGAGATTACCAGGGAGTGGATTAGCTGTTTAGTAGTTTCAGCATTAAGAAACAGACACATTTTGGAGATATTGCGTAGGTGGTTGCGACAGGAGGAAGAGAGTAATTGGATGTGGGGTATGAAGGACAGATTGGAGTCAAGTGTAACTCCTAGGCAGCGTACTTGGGGTGATGGGGAGATAGAAGGAGCTTAGTCTTGGACATATTGATTTTTAGGTGGTGAGAGGCCATCCAAGAACAAATGCCAGATAAGCAGACACTGATGTGAGAAAGGACTGAAGGAGAGAGTGAAGGGGTTAATAGGTAGATGTGAGTATCATCTGCATAGAGGTGATAGTTGAAGTCATAGCTACTGATAAGTTTACCCAATGAGGAAGTATAAATAGAGAACAGTAGAGGACCCAGAACAAAGCCTTGAGGTACTCCAACAGACAGAGGTAATGGAGAGGAGGAGTCGTCAGCAAAGGAGACAGAAAAGGACCTATTAGAGAGATAAGAGTTGATCCAGGAAAGTGGAGTGTTAGAGAGCCCAAAGGAGCTGAGAGTCAGTAAGAGAATGGGATGGTCAACGGTGTCAAAGGTATCAGACAGATCAAGTAAGAGAAGTATTGAGTAGTGGCCGTTTTTTTTTTTAGCAGAATGAAGATCATTGGTAACCTTGGTGAGGGCAGTCTCAGTTGAGTGTTGGGAACGGAAGCCAGATTGCAAGGGGTCGAGCAGTGAGTTGGAGGACAAGAAGTGGGTTAAGCGATCGAAGACTAGATTTTCCAGGACTTTTGAAGCTAGCGGAAGCAGTGATATGGGGCAGTAGTTTGCAGAAGAATTGGGGTCGAGGGAGGGTTTTTTGAGGATGGGGTGACCTTTGAATGTTTGAAGGAAGATGGGAATGAACCGGTAGTAAGGGATAGGTTGAATATGTGAGTAAGAGCTGGAGTGAGGGTAGAAGACAGAGAAGGTATTAGATGTGAAGGGATAGGGTCAAGTGGGCAGGTAGTGAGGTGTGAGGAAGATAATAGGGAACTCACTTCATTCTCAGTGGTAGGGTGGAAGGTGCTGAGAGTGGTGGAGGGGGTTGCGGAGATGGAAGGTTGCAATCTTGTGTTGGGATATTACTTTGGATGGTAATTGTTTTGTTGAAAAAGTAGTGTGCCAGGTCTTGAGCACTAAAGGCAGATGAAGGGGTGGTGCAGGTGGATAAAGGAGAGAGTTGAAAATGGAGAAGAGACATTTAGGGTTTGAGGCGTGAGTAGATATGAGGGAAGAGAAGTAGGTTTGCTTGGCTAAGTGAAGGGCAGAGGAGTAAGAATAAAGAGTGAACTTATAGTGGAGGAAATCTGATTCAGAGCGGGATTTCCTCCAGGCACATTCAGCAGCACGGGAGCATTTTTGCAGGTAGCGTGTTTGCTTAGAGTGCCAGGGTTGGAGCTGACGACGTGGGGTTTTGCATATTTGGGGAGGAGCGAAAGTGTCCAGTGCAGAGGAGAGAGTATTGTTATAGTGGGTTGTAGCAAGGTCAGGGCAGGATATTGTGGAAGTGTGGGGGAGTTGTTTTTGAATAAGGTTGGAGAGTTGTAGAGGATCCACAGTGAGCAGATTTCTACAGGTGCGGGGGCGAAGGGGAAAAGTAGGTTTAGCCTGTATGTTAAACTTCAAGGTGAGCAGATGGTAGTCTGAGATGGGAGATGGATGACAGGTGGCGTCAGAGAGAGAGCAGAGGTAGGCGAATAATTAGATCAATAGAGTGCTCGTCACAGTGAGTAGGGAATAGGGTGGATTGTGAGAGACCAAAGGAGTTTGTGAGTGAGAGAAGCTTAGAGGCAGCAGGGGCAGATGGGTTGTCAATGGGGATGTTGAAGTCCCCCAGGATTAAAGCAGGTGTATTTGTAGAGAGAAAGTGAGAAAGCCAGGCAGCAAAGTTATCAAGGAATTGGGAGGTTGGTCCAGGGGGGTGATAGATAACTGCCACCCTGAGGGAGAGGTGGGAGAATAGTCGGATGCAGTGAACTTCAAAGGAGGAAAAGAAGAGAGATGGATGAGGCTGCAGGTGCTGAAAGGAGCAGGAGGGGGAGAGTAAGATTCCAACACCGCCACCTTGTCTCTCGCCTAGGTGTGTGGCTAAAGTGGAGACCACCGTGCGTGAGAGCAGCAATGGAAGCAGTATCAGAAGATGATAACCAGGGTAATTGCTAGAAGATTGAAGGTGTTAGAAACAAACAGGTCATGAACAGTTGTAAGTTTGTTACTGACAGAGCGAGCATTCCAAAGAGCACAAGAAAAGAGAGGGGGTAAGCACAGTGGGTTAATAGATATGAGATTGTTAGGATTGCGTGACCTAGAGTTTTTGCAGTGGGGGACTGAGTGAAAGTGTGGTGATTGCTGCAGGACCAGGGTTAGGAGAGATGTCACCAGCAGCAAGCAGTAGTAGGAGTGTGAGTGACAGAAGGTGAGAGGGGGACTTGTAGGAGCGGGTATGATTAGACACAGGAGAGTTAGATGGGGAAGTATTTCTAAGGAGACAAAGTTGTTAATGAGAAGACAGCATAGGGGATGAGAGGAGTGAGGGTGAGATAAGGGGATGAGAGGAGTAAGGGTGAGATACAGTTTAAAACTAGTAGAAGTGGTGGTTGAGGCTGTCATATGCTGCAGAGAGAAGCAGTGTTTAATATGATTACTCCTCTATCTCCAGTATATCAGGGCATTTTTTGCTTTTTAATTTGATGTATAACCATAAGGGTATTATCACTGTTCATATTAGGTATTACATAATGTATCACATTGTTTGTATTAACACTATTTATTTTTATTTTTATTTTTGAGAGAAGAATATATACTTTGTGTTTATTTTCTGAAAATACTTAGATCATGAGATACCACTATTGCAACAAAGTTAGATTGACAGAGATTGTGAGATGTCAACATTGTAAATATTTGTATCACATGTTTCAACAGGGGGATGTCCTGATTATGATTGGTGGGCGGGGTTTACTCTTGATTAAACACATGGTTGTTCACTGTTCACTTGGTCTGATGAAGGAGTGATTGATCCCCGAAACGTCACTTGTTTTTTATGTTACCAATAAAAGCACCCTTTTTTCGCCAATCCAGTGAGTGCAAGCCTTTCTTATCTATATATAGATATATAGAGGAGAGCAATATTCTCTCTCTCTCTCTCTCTCTCTCTCTCTCTCCTCTTCTCTCTCTCTCTCTCTTCTCTCTCTTTCTCTCTCTCCTCTCTCTCTCTCTCTCTCTCTCTCTCCTCTCTCTCCTCTCTCTCTATATATATATATATATATATAGTATATAGATAGATAGTTTTATTGTTCTATATTTTATATCTATATATATATTTATTTATTATATTATATATATATATATTTATATTTATATTTATTTATGTATATACTGTATATCAAGAGAGAGAGAGAGAGAGAGAGAGGGAGAGAACACATGTATTAATTTGTAAACCTGTATTGCATTGCTGCTACTTCAAAAAATTATAGCAATCTAATGATATATTTTTTAAATATATTAGTTTAATGTGACAGTGAAACAGTAAATAAATAAATATTTAGAAATGTTTATTTTAACTTTATAAAATAATAATTAATAAAAAAAACTTTGATTTGTTCTTTTTGTATTCTTAGTTGAAAAATAAGCCTAAGAAGTTAATATGCAAATTTCTTAGACCTTAAAGACTGCGTGTAATCAGATATAATTTAGACCACTAGAGGTCATTAGTTAATGTGTTTCACATAGATAACATTGAGCTCATGCACGTTAAGTTATCCAGAAGTTAACAGTGATTGGCTAAAATGCAAGTCTGTCTAAAGAACTGAAATAAGGGGGCAGTTTTCAAAAGCCTAGATAGAAGTTAAACACATATTACAAAATTGCATTGCTATAACTTTAAAAATAAGAACAAGTGTACATCCCAAAAAAAGATATTTTATTAAACATGTGTTTCATCAACTTTACATTGAACAATTGCAACAATCGACAAAATTAACCACTTTCAATTAATGGCAAGACGATGATATACAATATCATTTTGTCAATATTTAAATGACAATATTTGCTCAACCATAATCCAAAATATATAATCTTTTGGATTAAAAATTATACTGTAAAGTAAAGATATATATAAAAAAATACTGTATGTTGCACTGTCAACATTATTGCCTGAAAACCGCCTGAATATAGTCTGCTCGAGCTTGGACTCCCAGAGCATCATACTTCTGTAATAGATCTAGATGTTCACCATACTCATGGTTATCCAAGCTATCCAGATTTATATCAGGGATTGTTAGGGCAATGTTGTGCAACATACAGCAAATCAAAAAAATTAAGGAGACTTTGGAGGGGTGTACTGAAGAACCCCACCAGAGATGTTGAAGCAGCTGGAACGGCTCTTCAATATCCCAAAGGTGCGCTCAATCACTGATCTGGTGGCGATGTGTGCCTGGTTGTAGCACACCTCTTCCTCTTCGTTGGGGTTTTTGATGGGTGTGAACAGCCACGGAAGACACGAATATCCAGAATCACATGTGTAAACAAAATAGATTATTGACATTAGCTTTCAGAATGATTAAAATATATTATATACATATGTTTGAGTATCTAAGAGATATTTACCTATCAGGATTCCCTCTGGCATTTGGCCTTTCTGGAACGGATGATAGATGGCAGAATTCCGGAGGATGAAGGAATTGTGGTTGCAGCCAGGGAGTCCGGAGCGTGCGCTCATGATCCTCACCTGGTGTCACAGATGACACCGAGTGGTTGTGTTTCCTGTCCCGGTATGGCTTATCTGTACCCCTGGGAGGCTGCATCAGTACATACGTGCAATCTATGGCCCCCAATACCCTTAAAAATCCAGCCCTTAGATAGAACTGGAGCTTGACAGCATTCCACTCCTCAGGTGTATTGGGGAAGTGGACATGATGGACTAGGCATTGGTGCAAAGCATTCAGGACAACCTTCAGATGACGTGAGAAGGTTGCCTGGCTCATAACTATGCCTAGAGCTGCCACAGCCTGGAATGATCCAGTTGCCCGATAGCAATTTCACCATCCCAGGGATTGCCCTAGTTCTTTCAGTGAGTGGCTCGAGAGAGTCCTTGATTTCGACATAGAGCCTCTCAATAGTCATAGGCATGAAGACCAACCCTAGGCAGGAACACCCTCAGCACCTGCTGACATCTTTGTTGTCGCACACCCGCAGCCATCAACACCCGTCTTTCCCTGTATCTCCTTAGGAACAGGACAAACTGTAAAGCATTTATGTATGTCCATGCTCAAAATAATAATGAAATAAAGTTATTGAAGGGCCCCTTTTATAATGCCAAGTTCGACAGCTGTGAATGTTTTCAGTAATTGAATAAATGATGCGCCACACATTACCTAACAAATGACTTGCACAATTTGATTATTCTCTCGTCATTTTACGAGCAATTAATTAAATAATTTATTCAAGATTTCTGATGTTCTGTATTATTGCATCATTTGACAAGCACATTGACATTGACAATGGTTGTGTCAAAATTAATGTCTACTTAGGTCACCAGGTTGAGTTTAGCAGCTGTAAGAAATAGAGGTGTATTGTTTGTGCAGTTAACTAAATTAATTATGAAAATCACATGAGTATTTAGCTAAAGTTTAAAGCATATTTCAGATTTTCTGTGTTTGATAGCAGCATTGTGGAGGTTAAAAAGGTCAGTGATTACTGTGTTTTTTTTAGATTACATTAAAGAACAATGTGGTGTATTAACATTTGCAAA
Source organism: Bombina bombina (assembly GCF_027579735.1). Taxonomy (NCBI): domain Eukaryota; kingdom Metazoa; phylum Chordata; class Amphibia; order Anura; family Bombinatoridae; genus Bombina; species Bombina bombina. Next base: position 350,874,861 of record NC_069501.1, on the reverse strand, counting down.
CCAAAGTATTTAGCTATAGTTTAAAGCATATTTCAGATCTTCTGTGTTTGGATGGCAGCATTGTGGAGGTTAAAAAAGTCATGGATTACTGTGTTTTTGAGATAACATATTAAAGAACAATGTGTTGTATTAACATTTGCAAACCTAAGTTACAAAAAGAATGCAATGTCAAACATTATCATTTGAAATATTTATTTATATCCTTTATGTGATTCATAATGCTATTTTAAATTAATTTCAATGTATTTTGCAAGCGCAGAGTAAAACAGTGCCATGAACTGGAGCAAAATACATATAAATAACTTTAAAATGGCATTCAACTTCCAAAAAAGCATAGCAACAGAATGAAAACAGTTATAATATTGATTTTGAGAACTAATATGACTGACTGACCATTTAAGCCTCCACGACGCTGCCATACAAACAGAAAATCAGAGTTCAGATTTCATCCCTATATAAATACGCATGTATTGTGCATAAATAATTGATAGCATAATTTCTGTGCCCTGTTTTCATTCTCTTGCTATCCTTTTTTGTGTGATTTTTATTTTCTTTAAAAAATCTTTTTGATTTCTGTGCACTGTTTTCATTCTCTTGCTATCCTTTGTGTGAATTTGATTTTCTTTTTAAAATATTTTTAATTTCTTTGCACTGTTTTCATTCTCTTGCTATCCTTTGTGTGAATTTGATTTTCTTTTTAAAATATTTTTAATTTCTTTGCACTGTTTTCATTCTCTTGCTATCCTTTGTTAAATATTTTTGATGAAGAGTGAATTACAGAAAGGGAATGCTATTTAATAACTTTTTTGTGTTGCTAACATTTTTTCAAAGCCTATATACAACAGTAATAAACATGGTGAAAAGAGTTATAAAAAAAAGAAATATATATATTTTAAATTTTTAAAATTATTTCTCTATATAGTGCACAAAATGTGTAGCAAGAATATTGATTGATTTATAAAAGGGTATACATATTTAATAATGTTTAAAATTGAGTTTTATTAGGTGATATGCTTCACTCTCTCGCAGCATTGAACATAAGATTTCAGTGTTTTCTGATTCCCATTGACTTCTATGGCATCCGCGACCTCAAGGGTGGCGGATTGAAAACTAGGTGCGCTGCGTTGGATAAGATGCGAGCGTAATTGTTCATTTTTTGATAACTTCTTGACAGCTTCAAATTGTGTTGAATAGGAGGGCGAATACACAGATTTATGCTTAAATCCCACGGGTTTTCAATTTGCATCGATCTGCGTCAAATTGAGACTGGCAAATCGTATGTTATGTCACAAATTTCAAATTATTCCTTTCTTCAGGCTTTGATAACTACGGCGCATCAATCTTGCGACAACTAAGACACGAAATTCAAGCACATTTTCAGTTGACGCTTTGATAAGTAGGCCCCATACACTTGACTCCAATCTGTCTTTCATACCCCACATCCAATTGCTCTCTTCATCCTGCCGCAACCACCTATTTTCTAAATTTATCTATTTCTGAGCATTAACACCAATAAGCAGCTAATCCACTCACTGGTAATTCTCTGACTTGACTACTGTAATAACCTTCTAACTGGCCTTCCTCTCTTTCACCTCTCCCCCCTTCAATCCATCCTAAATGCCTCTGCTAGGCTAATCCACCTCTCCCGACGTGCTGTATCTGCTGCACCTCTCTGTGAGTTCTTTCACTGGATCCCCATTCACAGCAGAATTAAATTCAAAATTATCACCCTGACCTACAAAGCCCTTACCAATACTTCCCCCCTACCTGTCCTCATTAATCAACAAATATACTCCAGTCCACCCCCCCATAGAACCAACCAGCTCCTTGCATCTTCTACCATCACCACTTACCATGCTATACTGCAGGACTTCTCTTGTGCAGCATCAACCCACTGGAACACACTTCCTCACGCTGTTAGTCTTTGCCCTAATCTTTCCTCCATTAGATTCTCCCTAAAGAAATTTTTGTTCAGGGAAGCCTATCACCCAACTCAGTAACAAATTAATACTGCTTGCCTAATAGTTGCCCTCATCTAACTCCGCACTAACATCATTCTCACCTTTCAGTCCCCACCTCCTGTTTCTCATCCTCCAAACCTTCTAGGCCTCGATCACATATGCAGCGTTGCCCGCAAAAGCCGGCGACGCCAGTTTTTGCGCTGTTTTGGTATCACATATACGGCATAGCATACAAGTTATGCCCGTATATTTCACCCGTCGCTCGCAATTTTTACTCCCATAGGCTAACATGGGACTGCGTCGTAAATTGGTATCCAATATCCAGCGCAAGGCCTTACTTGGCGAAAATGGAGAAATCTTACTTCATTTTTACCTCGCCATAAAAGGCAGCCGTAGCAGGCCTTGCGCTGAGTATGGGAGCACCGTAACTCCCGAAAATGCCTTGAAAATAAACTAACACCTAACGCATGCGCAATGTCTATCTACCTGTCAACCGCAATCCCCGACCGCAATAACTAATAAAGTGTATTAACCCCTAAACCGGCGTAGCCCACACCGCAAGTAATAACTAAATTATTAACTCCTAAACCGCCATAGCCCACAACTCAATTAACCTATTCAAGTATTAACCCCTAAACCGCCATAGCCCACATAGCCTATTAAATGTATTAACCCCTAATCTGCCGCCGCCGCCAACGTCGCCGCCACTATAATAAATTTATTAACCCCTAAACCTAAGTCTAACCCTAACCCTAACACCCCCTAACTTAAATATTATTTAAATAAATCTAAATAATATTCCTATTATTAACTCAATTATTCCTAATTAAAACTAAATACTTACCTATAAAATAAACCCTAAGATAGCTACAATATAATTAATAATTACATTGTAGCTATTTTAGGATTTATTTTTATTTTACAGGCAACTTTGTATTTATTTTAACTAGGTACAATAGCTATTAAATAGTTAATAACTATTTAATAGCTACCTAGTTAAAATAACTATAAATTTACCTGTAAAATAAATCCTAACCTAAGTTACAATTACACCTAACACTACACTATCATTAAATAATTTAAATTAATTAACTACAATTATTTAAAATTAAATACAATTAAATAAAATAAACTATAGTACAAAAACAAACAAACACTAAATTACAATAATTTTAAACTAATTACACCTAATCTAAGCCCCCTAATAAAATAAAAAAGCCCCCAAAAATAATAAAATTCCCTATCCTATACTAAATTACAAATAGCCCTTAAAAGGTTTTTTTGCGGGGCATTGCCCCAAGGTAATCAGCTCTTTTACCTGTAAAAATAGAAATACAACCACCCCCAAAATTAAAACCCACCACCCACACACCCAACCTTACTCTAAAACCCACCCAATCCCCCCTTAAAAAAACCTAACACTAACCCCTTGAAGACCACCCTACCTTGAGCCGTCTTCACACAGCCAGGCAGAAGTCTTCATCCGATCCGGGCAGAAGAGGTCCTCCAGCCGGGCAGAAGTCTTCATTCAATCCGGGCAGAAGAGGTCCTCCAGCCGGGAAGAATTCTTCATCCAAGCGGCATCTTCTATCTTCTTCCATCCGACGAGGAGCGGCTCCATCTTGAAGACATCCGACGCGGAGCATCTTTCCTGGCCGATTACTACCTGATGAATGAAGGTTCCTTTAAATGACGTCATCCAAGATGGCGTCCCTTCAATTCCGATTGGCTGATAGAATTCTATCAGCCAATCGGAATTAAGGTAGGAAAAATCCTATTGGCTGATGCAATCAGCCAATCAGATTGAAGTTCAATCCGATTGGCTGATCCAATCAGCCAATAGGATTGACCTCGCATTCTATTGGCTGTTCCAATCAGCCAATAGAATGCAAGCTCAATCCTATTGGCTCATTGCATCAGCCAATAGGATTTTTCCTACCTTATTTCCGATTGGCTGATAGAATTCTATCAGCCAATCGGAATTGAAGGGACGCCATCTTGGATGACGTCATTTAAAGGAACCTTCATTCATCGGGTAGTCGTCGGTCAGGAAGGATGCTCCGCGTTGGATGTCTTCAAGATGGAGCCTCTCCTCGTCGGATGGAAGAAGATAGAAGATGCCGCCCGGCTGGAGGAGCTCTTCTGCCCGGATCAGATGAAGACTTCTGCCCGGCTGGGTGAAGAAGGCTCAAGGTAGGGTGGTCTTCAAGGGGTTAGTGTTAGGTTTTTTTAAGGGGGGATTGGGTGGGTTTTAGAGTAGGGTTGGGTGTGTGGGTGGTGGGTTTTAATGTTGGGGGGTTGTATTTCTTTTTTTACAGGTAAAAGAGCTGATTACTTTGGGGCATTGCCCCGCAAAAAGCCCTTTTAAGGGCTATTTGTAATTTATCATAGGGTAGGGAATTTTATTATTTTGGGGGGCTTTTTTATTTTATTAGGGGGCTTAGATTAGGTGTAATTAGTTTAAACTTCTTGCATTTTTTTTTCTCTAATTTAGTGTTTGTTTGTTTTTGTACTATAGTTTATTTTATTTAATTGTATTTAATTTTAGGTAATTGTAGTTAATTAATTTAATTTATTTAATGATAGTGTAGTGTTAGGTGTAATTGTAACTTAGGTTAGGATTTATTTTACAGATAAATTTGTAGTTATTTTAACTAGGTAGCTATTAAATAGTTATTAACTATTTAATAGCTATTGTACCTAGTTAAAATAAATACAAAGTTGCCTGTAAAATAAAAATAAATCCTAAATAGCAATGTAATTTTTAATTATATTGTAGCTATCTTAGGGTTTATTTTATAGGTAAGTATTTAGTTTTAATTAGGAATAATTGAGTTAATAATAGTAATATTATTCAGATTTATTTAAATAATATTTAAGTTAGGGGGGTGTTAGGGTTAGGCTTAGACTTAGGTTTAGGGGTTAATTACTTTATTATATTTGCGGCGACGTTGGCGGTGGCAGATTAGGGGTTAATACATTTAATAGGCTATGTAGGCTATGGCGGTTTAGGGGTTAATAATTTAGTTATTACTTGCAGTGTGGGCTATGGCGGTTTAGGGGTTAATAATTTAGTTATTACTTGCGGTGTGGGTTTGATGGCTGATATAGGGGTTAATAGTTTAAATAGGCATATTGCGTTGTGGGGGGTTGTCGGTCTAGGGGTTAATACAGTTAATATTAGTAATGAGAGGTGGGGATTGCGTATATAGGGTTTTTTTTTATGAAAGTTTTTTTTTTTTATTGACTTTTGAATGTTATTACATACAGCATCTTAAATAACAGTTAGAAACATAAAAACAAAAAATACAAATACAATAACATTGCAGCCTTCAAGAGATTGAATATGTGAGTTTTCCACACAAGAAAAGAGTAATTTTGGTTTATCGACCTTTCAGTAACATTCCAAAATATAATGGTGTGTTAATTCCGCTTTCCATCTAGCCTGACTCAATCTCAATCATGATCAAATCCCTATCTCTTCCCCCCCTCATCTCTACCCGTTCATCTTGCTCCTGAAGACTCAATTATCTCACTCATTGAGGCACTCTAACCGGATTGTTTCCTACTGATCTTGTTGGTTTGCTAGGATTCTAGCTCTATTTTCTTTTTCAGTATACATAATATATGGCTCCCACTGTTGTATAAACTTATCCCTGGTATTAAGGAGCTCTGCCGAGGAGCTACTCATTGTAAAGTGATAATCTATTCTCCTTTTAATATATTCAAATGAGGGTGGATCCACCTTCCAAAATCTCGCTATGCTTACTCTCATAACCGTGCAGATCAAGGCTATTAGCTTGTGATGTCTTTTTACTTTATTATCTGGAGGAAAATGAATCAAAGCCTGTTAAGGGGTAAGTGTGATATTAGTTTCTAGAATTAGGCTTAGATACCTTGAAGTCTGATTCCAAATCTCTGTAACCTTTCCACAATGCCACCACATGTGTAAGTATGTCCCTTCCTCCCCACAACCCCTGTAGCACAAGTGGGGCCTGCTGTCCTGTGTATTGGCAAATCTTGTGGGATATATGTACCATTTATAGAGTACTTTAATATAGTTTTCCTTCAACATGGCATTTGGAGAAAAGGATAGACCTCTATTAATGTTTGATACCAGTTATCTATTGTCCATGTCCTGCAAAAATCCTGTTCCCATTTAGTCATCATTACACTCTTGTCCCTATTTGAGCCACCATTAATAGCCGGATAGAGCAATGCTATCAGTCCCCTCCTAACCTCCTTCGATAAACATAGTGATTCTAATATAGTATTGTTTGGAGGTTTATCTAATCCCATTATCTCTCGAACTCTGGATTTAAGTTGTAAGTAGTGGAACCACTCATTTTGCCCGGGTGTGCCTAGCTCTGCATATTGAGAGAAGGATAGTAGGTCGCTATTAACATAAACATCTGCTATTCGGTAGAGGCCTTTATTCTCCCATTTCCTTTGAGTATGTATGTCAACTAAAGATTCAAGAGGGGAGAGCAGGGTCAGTCTGGACCTCTCGTTGAGTAAATGATACTTCCTAGTCGCTGTGTCCCAAATAAAAGCAGTGTGTGTGATCGCAATGAACTGTTTGATGTGACCAGGTCTGTTTTGTTGTGTTGCCCAAAGAATATTATCCAATCTTCTTACATTAAGCATGTCTTTTTCTAGTTGGACCCATTGTGGTGTAAGTCCTAATTTAAACCATTGTGTGGTCTGGGCCAATCTAGCTGCATAATAATATGATATTAGGTTAGGTAATCCGATGCCTCCCTCTCCCCTATGTCTCATCATATTGTGTTTGTTTATTCTAGCCCTTTTCCCTCCCCAAATGAATTTTAAAATTGCCTTCTGCATTACATATAATTCTGACAACGGTATTGAAATTGGGAGTGTTCTGAATAGGTATAGGAGTTTGGGCAATATTGTCATTTTGACAGATATTACTCTTCCATACAGGGAGATAAATTTAGTCCATTTCACTAATAGCTCTCTAATGTGTGTGAACATGGGGACATCATTTTCCCTATAAAGTAAGTGCACATCTTTTGTGAGGTTGATTCCTAGATATTTGAGAGATGATTTGGCCCATTTAAATGTTAATTTCTAATCATTTCTTTGTTGGCTTTGGGAGATATGTGCTAAGGGCCTCACACTTGCCTTCATTAATTTTATATCCAGACAACTTTCCAAATTTATTTATTATGGAATATACCATCGGGAGCGAAAGTAAAGGTTTTGTGACTGCAAGGATGACGTCATCAGCAAATAATGAAATTTTATATTCCTTATCCCCCACCCGTATACCTGCAATATTTGGATTATCCCGTATTCTAACCGCCAATGGCTCAATACATAGAGCAAAAAGTAGGGGTGACAGGGGGCAACCTTGTCTTGTGCCATTACGGATTTTTATTCTGTCTGATTGATACCCTGAGAGTCTTATGTATGCATCTGGGCTTGAGTATATCTTTTTTAAGGCAGTAGTGAAGGGGCCTTTAAATCCCATTTTGCTAAGCACTGCAAACATGTAGGATATAGGGGTTTTACGTGTCGGGCTTATTTTTGGGAGGCAGGTTAGACTTTTATGGGAGATTTGTTATTTTCTTTACTTTTCTTAGGCACCAGCAGTTTCTAAAGTGCCGTAAGTCACTGGCGACTTCAGAAATTTGTATTTACGCTTATTTCTGGACATCGCTAGTTTATCCGACTTACGCCACGTAGGAAATGCCAGCGCCATATATGTAATACCCCGATGTGCGAGGTGAAATTATGGGCGGCGCAGGTTTCCACGATTGTGCCAAAACCTGCGTCGTATATTTGATCGCGCCCCTAGATTGTAAGTTCCCAGAGGAATAGGGCCCTCAATTTCTCCTGTATTTGTTTGATAAAGTTTGTCCTGTGTCTTAAAAATATTGTATCGGGGGAGGAGCAAACCCTGCTCCTGAGCGGTCACACTATACATGAGCTCCGGCTACTTTTACTAGATTTACCCTCTATTTTGTCCGCTCAGAGCAGGCAACATCTACAATGATCAGAAATGGACTACGTAACAAAGTGTCTTCTGCAAACATGAGGGATTGAAGTCTCAACTTAGCGCTACTTCTCAGAGCCACAGAGATCGCCCCGGCAAGAGTGGAGGGCGCCATCTTGACAACTCAGCCACGCTGCTATCACCTCTTTAACAGAAGTGTACTCTGGCACAACTAAAGCCTGGATAACTACTTCAACATGGCAGATCACCCCTCCAACACACTCATCATTGCTACTCTAAAGGACTTTGAACGAAAAATGGATCTATGTTTTGAGGACCTACTTTGTTCACTACGCATGGAGCCTATGTGCAACGCCGCTAGCCTAGAGGGTTCCGAGACAGCATCACCCAGAGGTGTCCCCTATACCACTCCTCAGGTACCGACTCAGCCGGTTTATATGGCTGACCCCACCGCAGCTCTAAAGGAGGTTTCTCCTCCACCTAAGGATCTGTATGGCATGATGGAAAATGGTGCCCGGCTCAAGTCGGATCGACCAATAGCCGCGCTACTGAAAAAATATCAGCTTTACTCCCGACTACCAACGCTTTCTGTAAACTCTTGGCTGGCGACTGGAAATTTTGGCTATCGTGCTTCAGCACTTTTCATCTGACACAGCAACATGCCTTTCCTTCTTGCCTGCGCAGCTGACCCTATACTATCTGGCTTCAGAAGCGGCATCGGCTGATTTTTCACAAAGCTTGGCCTGCTTTCTGTCTATTCCAGACAGTCCCGACCAGAAGCAGCTCTTACCGTGCCAGGGACTATAGGTTCTAATAAAATATTATACAAACATGTGGAGCTCCCTGTATCAGAGACCTTTCCATTCCGCATCCCAGCCAGCACCACAGAGCGCAACACGGGTCAGATGGGGACTTTCACCTTGCCCCCACATGTATCCTACAACACCCTTTGCCTCAGAGACCGGGGAGCACCCGCAGTAACCGCTCCAATTGCCATTCCTAGTTTCTGACTTATTATGTACAGGAGCCTAAAATGATTTGTAATAAGATTTATATCTGCTTTCCAGCGTTAGTCTCATATTGGTGATATCTAGGGGTATGTTCGCCCTATTGTGACAGCGGAATGTAAGACACCAACATCAGTCACTCATATATACTTGTTTATAACTGTTTATTCTTTTTTCTCAGCTTAGCTCTAACACTATCCCACCCTCGTGGGGCCGTAGTAAATCTAGAACAAAATGAGATTCATGTTACAGTAGCCATTATACAGCTGCAGATGCCGAAACAGTAAACTCTAATAGTAAAGCATATCTGCTCCCCCCTGAGGCGTCAGCATATACTATGTTTCACAGGGGATTAAATAAACATATCACTCTACTTGGGGCCCCCCTTCCCTCTCAGCCCAATAAATAGTCTCATTATGTACAGGTCTCCTACTCACAAGTAAGAGTTCTATATAGCCATAATTTTATATTGGTGTCACTGCACCCACTTATGGTCATGAGAGACACACTAGCCACCTGAGTGAACTCCCAGTGTATATTTCTGACCTCCAATCTGGGGCTGTCCTATGTATCTAGAAACAGGCCCCACAGATATACCATTTACACGCCTCATAATATAATATAGCACTGTAACTTTATAATTATACTTTTTGTTTTCAGGTACTGATATGAGCAAGTGTCTTCTTAAAAAGTTTTAATTGATATGTGTGTTTCTTAGTATTTAGCTGTATAATCGCTGTAGAGGTATTTTTTGCATTATATATTTACTTTACGTTCTGCATAGCCACTAATTTAGCTTAAAATATTTGCCTCTGATATCTATAGTTATAACCCTAGTTTGACACATCACTTTTCAAATATCTATACTTATTGAGTCCTAATAACCCCCTTGTTTACCTTGCTATTTAACCCCAGATAATATATGTCCTCAACAGGGGTTAAGTTCCCTCCCCCCCCCCACCTTCTGCTCATTCCTTCTCCTTACTTTCTCTCTTCTCCCTCTTTCATCTCTTTTAGCAGCTCTGGTTAGCTGATTCTCCCCATCTTGCCTTCCTTAATACCAGGTCCAAAAGCGACCACTCCTAACGCTAATTTCCTCCCTCAGTGTCCATTAGAGTGGTTGGGTTCAAAAGTAACCCTTGTTTTCATGGAGGAACTTATTTTATCTTATTTTATTTTAACTTATTTCATTTCAACTCTTTCCAATACATACCTTATAAAAGAGGTTTAAGATGACTAACCATATAGCTCCCAAATAACATTCCTGTTTATTCAATATATATCTGTCTGTTGTATAATTTGACATCCATGTTTTATGGTTCCTCACATATGTTGTATTATTTCTATAACCTCAATAAAAAATTTAAAACAAAAAAATATTGTATCATCATCCACATCTCACCTCAATACCAGCGCTGCTTACTGTAGCGGTGAGCAGGTAAAACGTGCTCGTGCACGATTTCCCCATAGGAATCAATGGGGCTGATTCGGCTGAAAAAAGTCTAACACCTGCAAAAAAGCAGCATTCAGCTCCTAATGCAGCCCCATTGATTCCTATGGGAAAATACTTTTTATGTCTACACCTAACACCCTAGTATGAACCCCGAGTCTAAACACCCCTAATCTTACACTTATTAGCCCCTAATCTGCCGCCCCCGACATCGCCGACACCTGCATTATATTATTAACCCCTAATCTGCCGCTCCGGACACCACTGCCACCTACATTATACTTATGAACCCCTAATCTGCTGCCCCCAACATCGCCGACACCTACATTATAGTTATTAACCCCCAATGTTGTTGCAACCTACCTACAATTATTAACCCCTAATCTGCCGCCCCCAACGTCGCCGCCACTATAATAAAGTTATTAACCCCTAAACCTAAGTCTAACCCTAACCCTAACTTAAATATAATTTAAATAAATCTAAATAAAAATACTATTATTTAATAAATTATTCCTATTTAAAACTAAATACTTACCTATAAAATAAACCATACGATAGCTACAATATAACTAATAGTTACATTGTATCTATCTTAGGGTTTATTTTTATTTTACAGGCAAGTTTGTATTTATTTAACTAGATAGAATAGTTATTAAATAGTTATTAACTATTAATAACTACCTAGCTAAAATAAATACAAAAGTACCTGTAAAATAAAACCTAACCTAAGTTACACTAACACCTAACACTACACTACAATTAAATTAAATAAACTAAATTACGAAAAAAACAAACATTAAATTACAGAAAATATAAAATAATTACAATTTTTGAAAACTAATTACACCTAATCTAATTCCCCAAATAAAATAAAAAAGCCCCCCCAAAATAATAAAAATCCCTACCCTATACTAAATTACAAATAGCCCTTAAAAGGGCTTTTTGCGGGGCATTGCCCCAAAGTATTCAGCTTGTTTACCTGTAAAAAAAAAACAATACCCCCCCAACATTACAACCCACCACCCACACACCCAACCCTACTCTAAAACCCACCCAATCCCCCTTAATAAAACCTAACACTAACCCCCTGAAGATCACCATACCTTGAGACGTCTTCACCCAACCGGGCAGAAGTTGTCCTCCAGAGGGTCCGAAGTCTTCATCCTATCTGGGCAGAAGAGGTCCTCCAGATGGGCAGAAGTCTTCATCCAGGCGGCATCTTCTATCTTCATCCATCCATCCGGAGCGGAGCGGGTCCATCTTCAAGACATCCGACGCGGAGCATCCTCTTCCTTCCGATGACTAAGACTAAATGACGGTACCTTTAAGTGACGTCATCCAAGATGGCGTCCCTTCAATTCCAATTGGCTGAAAGAATTCTATCAGCCAATTGGAATTAAGGTAGAAAAAATCCTATTGGTTGATCCAATCAGCCAATAGGATTGAACTTCAATCCTATTGGCTGATTAAATCAGCCAATAGGATTGAGCTCGCATTCTATTGGCTGATTGGATCAGCCAATAGAATGCGAGCTCAATCCTTTTTGCTGATTGGATCAGCCAATAGGATTTTTTCTACCTTAATTCCGATTGGCTGATAGAATTCTTTCAGCCAATCGGAATTGAAGGGATGCCCTCTTGGATGATGTCACTTAAAGGTACCGTCCTTTAGTGTTAGTCATCAGAAAGAAGAGGATGCTCCGCGTCGGATGTCTTGAAGATGGACCCGCTCCGCTCCGGATGGATGGATGAAGATAGAAGATGCCGCCTGGATGAAGACTTCTGCCCATCTGGAGGACCTCTTCTGCCTGGATAGAATGAAGATTTCGGACCCTCTGGAGGACCACTTCTGCCCGGTTGGGTGAAGACGTCTCAAGGTAGGGTGATTTTCTTTGGGTTTGTAGGTGGTGGGTTGTAATGTTGGGGGTATTGCCTTTTTTTACAGGTAAAAGAGCTGATTACTTTGGGGCAATGCCCCGCAAAAAGCCCTTTTAAGGGCTATTTGTAATTTAGTATAGGGTAGGGATTTTTATTATTTTGGGGGGCTTTTTTATTTTATTAGGGGGATTAGATTAGGTGTAATTAGTTTTAAAAAATTATTTTATTATTTTCTGTAATTAAGTGTTTGTTTTTTTTCGTAATTTAGTTTATTTAATTTAATTGTAATTTGTAGTTAATTTAGGTAATTTATTTAATGATAGTGTAGTGTTAGGTGTAATTTTGTAACTTAGGTTAGGATTTATTTTACAGATATATTTGTATTTATTTTAACTAGGAAGTTATTAAATAGTTAATAACTATTTAATAACTATTCTACCTAGTTAAAAATAAATACAAAGTTGCCTGTAAAATAAAAATAAACCCTAAGCTAGCTACAATGTAACTATTAGTTATATTGTAGCTATCTTAGGGTTTATTTTATAGCTAAGTATTTAGTTTTAAATAGGAATAATTTAGTTAATTGTAGTAATTTTATTTAGATTATTTTAAATTATATTTAAATTAGGGGGTGTGTTAGGGGTTAGCATTAGACTTAGGTTTAGGGGGTAATACATTTAATATAGTTGCGGCGACGTTGGGGACGGCAGATTATGGGTTAATAAATGTAGGTAGGTGTCGGCGATGTTAGGGACGGTAGATTAGGGGTTAATAAAATTTAACTAGTGTTTGCGAGGCGGGAGTGCGGCGGTTTAGGGGTTAATATATTTATTGAAGTGGCGGCAATGTCCTGTCGGCAGATTAGGGGTTAAAAAATGTATTTGTGTTTGCGATGTGAGGGGGCCTCAGTTTAGGTGTTATTAGGTAGTTTATGGGTGTTAGTGTACTTTTTAGCACTTTAGTTACGAGTTTTATGCTACGGCGTTAGCCCATACAACTCTTAACTACTGAATTTTAAATGCGGTAGGAGTCTTGACAGGAGTGGGTCTACCGCTCACTTTTTCCAAGACTCGTAATACCGGCGTTAGGAAAATCCCATTAAAAAGATAGGATACTCAATTGACGTAAGTGGATTTGCAGTTTGCTCGAGTCGCGGAAAAAAAGTGAGCGGTACACCTGTACCTGCCAGACTCGTAATACCAGCGGGCATTAAAAAGCAGCATTGGGACCTGTCAACGCTGCTTTTTAAGGCTAACGCAAAACTTGTAATCTAGGTGAGGGTTTTCCTAGTCCCTCTGGAAAGAGGTTGGGTCAAGCAATTTGATATCAGAGAAACAGGTATAACATTTTGTGTTTAACAATACAAGTTGTTCATTCTACATGGAAGGCTGTATACCAACAGAGTGAATGACCATCTTTCCAGGGCAATCTCCCTGGCACAGATATCTAAAGCTAGTAATGTATTGGATTCTGTTATTTCTCGTTTTTATTTTAAAACTGCTTGTGTATAATATTTGCTTGTGTATAATTCTATTTGTTAACATCATTTTATTAATAATGCACTGTGCATACTTTTTCGTATAATATATATTCACTTTTTAAGTTTTTGCCTTTGTCTAATATTTGAACCACATTACTAAAAGAGACTGTTAGTATTAAGACTGTTAAATATTTAAATAAAAAATATCAGCGCACTCTTAGGTAGAGTCAAATATCAATAAAAAATTTAATTGAATAAAATAAAAATTATATATGTTTAATGGTATAAGAACAAACAAATGGTTGTACACAAATAATCTCTGCTGAGTAACTAACTATTAAACCAAACAAGATCTAATAATAAGATGTATACAAACCAATTGTACTTGCACAAACACAATAAAAAGTTCAGAAAAAGATTTCCCTTTTCATCAGTTGCAGCTGGGTGTGTAATCCGGGTGCTCTGGTCCCGACAGGAAAAAGTAACTGAAAGATATAAGTAACACACAGCGCCCACCGATTCAAGGTACTATAAAAACAATTTTAATATCAGCGCAATTAAGCATACATTGCACTTACAGAATAAGAATAAAAGTTGTCAACAGGCACATCATACAAAAGATGAAAACATCCGTGGCTGTCCGTAGTAAACCAGACTGGATGTTTGTTCTATGCAGAGTGTGGATTTCCACCGTTCTTAGTGAGGAATCTCATACAGTCTTTTTACTGTTTCCTTTAGGATACCAATGCGTTTTTAATCCTTTAATCTTTAACTCAGGTGTCTTTGCGCAACAGAACAGTCCAGTACTGGATCAAATGCAGTTACGTGTACGTTGAACTGCTAGTAAAACCCTACGCGTTTTGTTTGCCCATCGAGCAAACTTCTTCAGGGGTACCTTTTGTTTACCATATTGTCTTTGTACACTAGTCAAGCAGTACTGAATAGTATATAGATGGTTTAAGCTAATTTGAAGTATTTTGCAACATACTTAGGCTACAGAATTTGAATTCCAACCTATGTGGGGAGCATTGAAACAGCACAAGTTCAATTTAAATGGAATGACCCTTTAAATACATAGGGCTAGACTATAATAGTTGGTGCAAACAGGTACTATCATAAAGCAATTTCTGCCTGTGCTTATTCCTTATAATGGTTCCATGTTAAGGAGAAGTAATCGTGGAGCCATATTGAAAAAAATCTTTGAAGTTTAACGATTTCTTCTAAGTGGTTATACTGACCAGCTGTAAGGTTTATTGGAAGGTACCTGTACAAATTAACCCCTTTTCATGCAATAAGAATTGGTTCTTCAGGATCAATTCCAGTATTTCTGATACTTCTTATTGGCTGCTTTTAAGCCCCTGATATGAGTTTTTAAACAGAACTAACATAATTTCCGTACTGAGAAAAGTTCAGATCGGATCCTAGCAGATAACAAAAAATTCACCCATATGATGCAAGCACTGATGGACACCAGAGATCACAATCCAACTGAAAACACATTTTTAGTGCGGCAACTAATGATTATTTTCATAATCAGTTAATCGCCCATTTATTTTTTTGACTAATCGATTAGGGCTAGATTATGAGTGGCACGCTAACTGTAGCTCCCAATTGATACTAGTTGTTTTCGGGGTTTTGTGTGCGAATGTACACATGTACTATGAGTTGATAGTAAACGCATTCACTCAAAAACAATTACAATTTACACGCATTGTGTTAGTGCAACTTCGCATAAACGGCAGAAGAAGAAAGTTGCAAAAAACACAGCATAAATACATGTAAAAGTACAGTTACACTTATATTAACACTATGTGATAAAAATTAGTTTAAAAATGAAATAAAAAAGTTATAAGGTCTCAAAGATATATGAAATGAGGTGTTAGAAATAAAAGGGCTACAAAGTGAACAATGTATATATGTGTCTTCACTTACAGGATAAAGCACTTTTTATTGTAAATACACATTTATATATATATATATATATATATATATATATATATATGCACTCACTGACCACTTTTTTTTAGGTACACCTTGCAAGTACTGGGTTGGACCCCCTTTTCCTTCAGAACTACCTTAATTCCTCGTGGCTTAGATTCAACAAGGTGTTGGAAACATTGATCAGAGATTTTGGTCCATATTGACATGATAGCATCAAGCAGTTGCTGCTGATTTTTCGGCTGCACATCTATGATGCGAATCTCCCGTTCCACCACATCCCAAAGGTGCTCTATTGTATTGAGATCTGGTGACTGTGGGGGCTATTGGAGTACAGTGAACTCATTGTCATGTTCAAGAAATCAGTTTGAGATGATTTGAGCTTTGTGACATGATGCATTATCTTTCTGGAAGTAGCCATCAGAAGATGGGTACACTGTAGTTATAAAGGGATGGACATGGTCAGCAACAATTTTCAGGTCGGCTGTGGCATTTTAACGATGCTCAATTGGCACTAAGGGGCCTAAAGGGCGCCAAGAAAATATCCGCCACACCATTAATTACATCACCAGCCTGAACCGTTGATACAAGGCAGGATGGATCCATGCTTTCATGTTGTTTATGCCAAATTCTGACCCTACCATCTGAATAGCACAGATGAAATCGAGACTCATCAGACCAGGCAACGTTTTTCCAATCTTCTATTGTCCAAGTTTGGTGAGCTTGTGCGAATTGTAGCCTCAGTTTCCTGTTTTTAGCTGACAGGAGTGGCGCCTGGTGTGGTCTTCTGCTGCTGTAGCCCATCTGCTTCAAGGTTCAACGTGTTGTAATGTGTTGTAACAAGTGGTTATTTGAGCTACTGTTGCCTTTCTATCATCTTGAACCAGTCTGCCCATTCTCCTCTGACCTCTGACATCAACAAGGCATTTTTTCCACACAAATTCCGCTCACTGGATATTTTCTGACTATTTTCTGTAAACCCTAGAGATGGTTGTGCATGAAAATCCCAGTAGATCAGCAGTTTTTTAAATACTCAGACTAGCCCGTCTGGCACCAACAACCATGCCACATTTAAAATCCCTTTCATCCCCATTCTGATGCTGGGTTTGAACTTCAGCAAGTCGTCTTCACCACGTCTAGATGCCCAAATGTATTGAGTTGCTGCCATGTGATTGGCTGAATAGCAATTTGTGTTACCAAGCAATTGAACAGGTGTACCTAATAAAGTGGCCTGTAAGTGTATGCCTATACCTATATATCTGTTCCTATAGATATATAGATATAGATATGTATTTTACATTAACTGTATCAGATATATAGAAATATATATTTAATAATAAAAAATTCATGTTTTCTATGTGAAAAACATAGGAATGTAAAATATGCGGGGTTCGCAATTTAGAACTAATGCGGTTGGGTTAGCGTACATGAAGAAATTCTATTTGCAATGCACGTTATTGAAATATAAAATTTAAACTTTTAAAATATATTAATAAAAATTATTACAAATAAATATAGATATATTCTAAAGATTATTTAGAATATTTTACAGTATGTATAATAATTTAAAATATTTCATTAACTTACATTGGAGATAGCAATTATTTATGTGTGCTAACGTGACAGTGTTAGTCCTAAGCTGTGAACCGATGATGCGCGTTATGCGTATTTTACCACCCTATGTTCTTCTCATAGAAAAT
Organism: Bombina bombina; assembly: GCF_027579735.1. Lineage (NCBI taxonomy): Eukaryota > Metazoa > Chordata > Amphibia > Anura > Bombinatoridae > Bombina > Bombina bombina. The sequence goes on along the minus strand of NC_069501.1, from coordinate 350,857,465 downwards.
AAGGTAACTTTTATTATTGAATATATATTTCTTTAAATATCTGACACTGTGTAAAATACATATCTATAATTATATATCTATAGGAATAGATATACAGGTATTGTATATATAGAACTATGTATTTACAATAAAAAGTACATTATTTTCTAAGTAAGAACATTGGAATGTGAAATATTCATCATTCATGTTGGGTTTAGCGTACTTGAATAAACACGATCGAGTTGGTGCGTGAGTATGAGTGTTAGATATTTTTTCAGTTGGCACGCTCCGTCTATGGGGGGATACATTAATGTGACTGTGACTTTGCGAAGTCTACCTTTTTTTGAGCACAAACTTTTTACTTTCAACATGTAATGCGAGTACAACCCGACGTATGCATAAAGCCTCCATCTAGCGAGGTTAATGCGCAAACAGGAGCGCTTAACAGTACTCCATTCATAATCTAGTCCTTAATCGGATAATAAAAAAAAAAATCCAATACCATTTTTTCGTATATAAAATAAAATATACAAACTAAGTGTTACAAATATAAACTTCAGACTTGGAGGGATATTTATCAAGCCGTCAACCGCAAATGTGCTGGATCAACCAATAGGATAAAAGCTCAATCCTATTGGCTGATTGCAACAGCCAATAGGATTTTTCCCCTTTAATTCCGATTGGCTGATAGAATTCTATCAGCCAATCGGAATGTAAGAGACGCCATCTTGGATGACGTCATTTAACGGAATATTAATTCTTCAAGAGATGTCGGAAGAAGAGGATGCTCTGCGCAGGATGTCTTGAAGATGGAGCCGCTCAGCGCCAAATGGATGAAGATAGAAGATGCCATCTGGATGAAGACTTCTGCCGACTTGGATGAAGATTTCGGCCCGCTTGGATGAAGAATTCTGCCGGCTTCGCTGAGGATTTCTGCCGCTTGGATGAAGATGGATGTCCGGTCTTCAAAAACTGTAAGTGGATCTTTGGGGGTTAGTGTTAGGTTTTTTAAGGGTTTATTGGGTGGGTTTTAATTTCAGGTTAGGGACTTGGGCTGAAAAAGAGCTAAATGCCCTTTTAAGGGCAATGCCCATACAAATGCCCTGTTCAGGGCAATGGGGAGCTTAGGTTTTTTTAGATAGGTTTTTATTTGGTTTGGTTGTGTGGGTGGTGGGTTTTACTGTTGGGGGGTGTTTTTATTTTATTTTACAGGTAAAAGAGCTGATTTCTTTGGGGCAATGCCCCGCAAAAGGTCCTTTTAAGGGCCATTGATAGTTTATTGTAGGCTAGGGTTTTTTTATTTTGGGGGGGCTTTTTATTTTGATAGGGCTATTATATTAGGTGTAATTAGTTTAAAAAATTGATATTTTTTTGTGTAACTTAGTGTTTTTTTATTTTGTGTAACTTAGTTGTTATTTTTTTGTAACTTAGTAATTCTTTATAGTAGATTTAAATAACTTGAGTAGGGTTAGGTTTTTAAATATGTAATATAGTTAATTTAATTTTTAGTTTAATGTAGTTTTAGTATAATAGTTAGGGTAGGTTAATTAATAGTTTAATATAGTTTAATGTAATTTTAGTATAATAGTTAGAGTAGGTTAATTAGTAGTTTAATATAGTTTATTTTAATTCTAAAGGTAAGTTTAAATTTATTATAAGATGAGTTAATATTTAATGTAAAGTTAGCGGGTTGTTAGGTTTAGGGGTTAATAGCTTAATTTAGTTTATGGTGATGTGGGGGGCTGGTGGTTTAGGGGTTAATAGGTTTAGTAAGTGGTAGTGATGTGGGAGGCCAGGCATTAGGGGTTAATACATTTATTTAGTTGCGGAGGGGTCCGGGAGCGGGGGGATAGGGGGTTAATAACTTTATTAGAGTTTCGGTGGGCTCCGGGAGCGGAGGGATAGGGGTTAATAACTTTATTAGAGTTGCGGTGGGCTCCGGGAGCGGGCGGATAGGGTTTAATAACTTTATTAGAGTTGCGGTGGGCTCCGGGAGTGGAGGGATAGGGGTTAATAACTTTATTAAAGTTGCGGTAGGCTCCGGGAGCAGAGGGATAGGGGTTAATACCTTTATTAGAGTTGTGGTGGGCTCCGGGAGTGGAGGGATAGGGGTTAATAACTTTATTCCGTTGTAGCGGGGACCGGGAGTGGCAGGATAGGGGTTAAACATTTTAGTATAGCGGTGGTGTACTTTTGAACCTTGGTCTTCCACTATTGAAAGTGGCCACATGTCAGTTACCAGCATTTTCAGAATGGCATAAGTTAACTCACTCATGTTGTGCTTCTTTCTAAAATGAAAAAGATAATATGAGTATGCAGAGAAAGCAATTTCTGTGTAACTCAACATCTGCTTTGTTTTAGTTCTAACTGCTTATGGAAAAAGGAATTACAACCAAGATATTTTGGAAATATACATAATTTTCTGCTTAACTTACTGTCTTGACGTTTCACCTTTATCCGTGACTCCCACGTTTCCTTTTCATGTGCTCGTGCATCACTGTTATGCTTCCATGCCACACAAGCTCCGCTTTGTAGAGTTTGCAGGTTACAATTTTCTTTGCGGTATTTAATATAAAATGCTCCCATGAGCAGGATTTAAGTCACACACTTTTTTCCACTGTCACTTTGTCTGTACTCTCTGCCATTTTTCCAACAAAAAGCAAAAAAATGTGTGGTGCACAATTTACATAACCAGAAAACACAATTCCATGTGCAGGAGTTTATTGGAGCAGCTGGCGTCTGGCATTATTCCCACGTGTAGGCGCTGGTCTTTTCCAATATCCAACTCTCAGAAGTCCATCTTAAGCACCTTCTGTGCCACACTTGTGCAGACCAACTTATAGATAATGAGGCTTGTTGGAAACCATTTTTCTAATCAATTATTATCGATTTTATTGATTAGTTGTTGCAGCTCCATAATTCGACAACAAAATGGGGACATTGTATTCAACTTAAAAAAAAATGGATAAATTGTAAAACTGGCCTTTTGACATGTTTGTCAGTATTCTAAGACAATTTGGAATTATATTATCTTGTGCATATGTAATACACTATAATATGGCTGCATAAAATTCTTTAGATGTATAGATGAATATATGATCTAGATTAATTATACCTATATTCAGTACTATTGTTCAGTCCTGTGGTAATAAATGGGATAGACATTTACATATGTATTTAATAGATATATACATGGTATCTTGTACAGCACACGAGAACATCTAGAAATAATGTTTAATGTTCATGCTCTTAATTTTTTTTAATTTAATTCTTGCATTTTTGTTATTTTAAGTTACACTTACCACTAACAAAACCTGGGGCCCAGCACCCAAGAACCCCATCAATACAACCATTAACAGAGCATCCCCCAGAACCCAAATTATCTCATCTACACTCATGGTCCCCAATTTAAATTATCTCTACCCCAATTCCACAGTCTCCTAACACCTAAGGAATCCCCATAAACTGAAGAAAGTAAATAAGAAGTAAGCCTCTTACTGCAAGAATACCATATTAAAGAATCTAACTGTCTCTAAAAAGATCCAGCAACCCAAACGCACTCAGCTACAAAAGGCAACGCAACAGGTAACGGTAAAGGTGATGAAGAGACTTTATTAGTTCATAAATGAACATGAAGAAAAGTACACTGGATTAAAAACATGCAGGTTTGACTTCCTCAATGACCATAAGCTTACTCTAACTAACTACCGCTACCTTATACACCATTTAACACCCTGCCCCTTAATTTAATTGGCTACAAACATTTATTTATTAACACTAGCTGTGCTGGAAGGTAAGAAAAACAATTAAAAGAGTTTAAAGGGACAGTCAACACCAGAATTGGTGTTGTTTAAAAAGAAAGATAATCCCTTTAGTACCCATTCCCCAGTTTTGCATAATCATCAACACTGTTATAGATATACACTTTTTACCTCTGTGATTACCTTGTATCTAACTCTCTGCAAACTGCCCCCTTATTTCAGTTCTTTTGACAGACATGCCTTTTCGCCAATAAGTGCTGGCTCCAGGGTAACTTTACGTGCAAAATCCTAAAGCAGCAAATGAGAAGGCGCCAATAGGGTGATATCGTCAAGAACACAAACAGACAATACAGATGGACGATTTTGTACTCACAAACGATGCAGCACTTAATAATGCCTGAAATCGCAAGCCGGGACCTCATAGTCGCCGGCAGACAACAAACGGCAATGGCCACCAGCCGATCACGTGAGACCTTCCACCAATCAGGGACAGACCTGCATCAACGCCTTCCAATGGATTAACCAATCGTACCAGGAGCAAGAAGGGGTGTGTGAATATGATGCGCCCTGTTGTTGCCAAAGTACTCGCTCGTTTGGAAGAGCTGATTAACTCTTCCAAAGTACTCGCTCGTTTGGAAGAGCTGATTAAACGTGTGTAACAGTTCAAAATAAGGGAGGTCAACTCCAGCAGGGATACAAGTTAAAATAATTTTAATAAAAGTTTAAAATCCAGCAAACTTTTATTAAAATTATTTTAACTTGTATCCCTGCTGGAGTTGACCTCCCTTATTTTGAACTGTTACACACGTTTAATCAGCTCTTCCAAACGAGCGAGTACTTGGCAACAACAGGGCGCATCATATCCACACACCCCTTCCAGCTCCTGGTACGATTGGTTAATCCATTAGAAGGCGTTGATGCAGGTCTGTCCCTGATTGGTGGAAGGTCTCACGTGATCGGCTGGTGGCCATTGCCGTTTGTTGTCTGCCGGGCGACTGTGAGGTCCCGGCTTGCGATTTCAGGCATTATTAAGTGCTGCATCGTTTGTGAGTACAAAATCGTCCATCTGTATTGTCTGTTTGTGTTCTTGATGATATCACCCTATTGGCGCCTTCTCATTTCCTGCTTTAGGATTTTGCATCTGATATCTTATATATTGGGAGAGCTGCCTGTGAATCGACCATTGTGTTTGTGACCCGTAGCGCATCTCCATAGGGTGCCAATACCCTATAATTTTTATTGTAACTTTACGTGCATGAGCTCAATGTTATCTATATGAAACACATGAACTAATGCCCTCTAGTGGTCAAAATGCATTCAGATTAGAGGCAGTCTTCAATGTCTAAAAAATTAGCATATGACCCTCCTAGAATTAGCTTAATACAAAGGGGAATATCTATCAAGCCGTCAACTGTGTTGCATTCGCCAGCATCAATACGCTCACCTAAAATCACCTAACATCGTGGCCGCATATCTCAATAAGCTCTCCTTATTTCTGAAAAAAGCCGGCAAAAAAAACCTGCACCAAATACGGGGCGATGAGCATCGGACTGTTGTTAACTAGCAGTCATCGATCTTGCGTCTATTCGGCTTTTTCCCAACTTTATTCATTCACACCGCCATCACTAAATAAACGTATTGACCCCTAAACCTCTGTCCTCCCACATCACCACCACTAACTAAACCTATTAACTCCTAAACCTTCAGCCCCCCACATTGCCATAAACTAAAATAAGCTATTAACCCCTAAACCTAACAACCCGCTAACTTTAAATTAAAATTACAACATCCCTATCTTCAAATAAATTTAAACTTACCTGTAGAATTAAAATAAAGTAATTTAAACTATTAATTAACCTACCCTAACTATTATCTTACAATTAAAATAAACTGCCAATTAAATAAACTAAATTACATATTAAAAAAAAACCTAACCCTACTCAAATTATTTAAATATACAATTAAACATTATTGAAAGTACTAAATTACAGAAAAAAAACAAACACTAAGTTACAAACCCCCCCACTAAATTAGTAAAAATAATAAAAATGATAAAAATAAAAAAACAAATTATCAAAAATAAAAAAGAATTATAACTAATATAATAGCCCTATCAAAATAACCCCCCAAATAAAAAAAAAACCCTAGCCTACAATAAACTACCAATGGCCCTTAAAAGGGACTTTTGTGGGGCATTGACCCAAAGATATCAGCTCTTTTACCTGTAAAAAAAAAATACAAAAACCCCCCTAACAGTAAAACCCACCACCCACACAACCAAACCCCCCAAGTAAAACACTATCTAAAAAAAATAAGCTCCCCATTGCCCTGAAAAGGGCATTTGTATGGGCATTGCCCTTAAAAGGGCATTTAGCTCTTTTACCTGCCCAGACCCTAATCTAAAAATAAACCCACCCAAAAAAACCTTAAAAAAAACCTAACACTAACCCCCGACGATCCACTTACAGTTCTTGAAGTCCCGCTTGAAGCCGGAGAAGTAATAATTCAGGCGTCAAGAAGTCTTCATATGGGTGGCCTCTTCCATCTTCATCCAGCCGGAGAAGTCCTCATCCAGGCGACAAGAAGTCTTCATCCAGACGGCATCTTCTATCTTCATCCATCCGGCGCTTCATAAGGTCGCTGCCGTAAACTGGATCTTCAATGCAAGTGACGCAATCCAAGATGGCATCCCTTGCATTCCAATTGGCTGTTCCAATCAGCCATTAGGATTTGAGCAGCTCTCATCCTATTGGCTGTTCTTATCAGCCAATAGAATGAGAGCTCAAATCCTATTGGCTGATTGGAACAGCCAATAGAATGAGAGCTGCTCAAATCCTATTTGCTGATTGGAACAGCCAATAGGATTTTAGCAGCTCTAATCCTATTGGCTGATTGAAATCGTTCAGTCAATCGGAATGCAAGGGACGCCATCTTGGATGTCGTTGCTTGCATTGAAGTTCCAGTTTATGGTGTCAACCGTATGAGGGGATGCTCCACGCTGGATGTCTTCAGGATGGACCCGCTTCGCGCCCGATGGATAAAGATAGAAGATGCCGTCTGGATGAAGACTTCTTGCCGCCTGGATGAGGACTTCTCCGGATGGATGAAGATGGAGAGGCCATTTGGATGAGAACTTCTCCGGCTGGATGGATCCTTCAAGCGGGACTTCAAGAACTGTAAGTGGATCGTCAGAGGTTAGTGTTAGGTTTTTTAAGGGTTTTTTGGGTAGGTTTTATTTTTAGATTAGGGTCTGGGCATGTAAAAGAGCTAAATGCCCTTTTAAGGGCAATGCTCATACAAATGCCCTTTTCAGGGCAATGGAGAGCTTAAGTTATTTTAGATTTTTTTTTTGGGGGGGGATTGGTTGGTTAGGTGGTGGGTTTTACTGTAGGGGGGTGTTTGTATTGTTTTACAGGTAAAAGAGCTGATATCTTTGGGACAATGCCCCACAAAAGGTCCTTTAAGGGCCATGGCTAGGGTTTTTTATTTTGGGGGGCTTTTTTATTTTGATAGGGCTATTAGATTAGGTGCAATTTTTTTTAAATTATTGATAATTTCGTTTTTTATTTTTCGTAATTTAGTGTTTGTTTTTTTTGTAACTTAGTGTTTTGTTTTTTTTCTGTAATTTAGTACTTTTAATAATGTTTAATAGTATATTTAAATAATTTGAGTAAGGTTAGGTTTCTTTAATATGTAATTTAGTTTATTTAATTGGTATTTTAATTTAATTGTAGTACAATAGTTAGGGTAGGTTAATTAATAGTTTATTTTAATTCTGCAGGTAAGTTTTAATTTATATTAAGATAGGGATGTTGTCATTTTAATTTTAAGTTAGGGGTTGTTAGGTTTAGGGGTTAATAGCTTAATTTAGTTTTTGGCGATGTGGGGGGCTAACGGTTTAGGGGTTCATAGGTTTAGTTAGTGGTAGTGATGTGGTAGGCCAGAGGTTTAGGGGTTAATATGTTTATTTAGTGGTGGCGGTGTCGGGGAGCGGCGGGATAGGGGTTAATAACTTTATTTAGGTTGTGGTGGGGTCGGGGAGTGGGGGAATAGGAGTTAATACATTTTATTTAGGTTGTGGCAATGTCGGGGCAACAGATTAGGGGTGTTTAGACTCGGGTTTTATGTTAGGGTGTTATGTGTATACATTACTTGTTTTCTACCATAGAAATCAATGGGGTATATTTCTTTGTCTTCGCAGCATTGAACATAAGCTTTCGCTGCTTTCAGACTCCCATTGATTTCTATGGCATCCGCGGCCTCCAGGGTGGTGGGTTGATAGAGTCGAATGTGTATTCCGAAAATCTGTAATGAGGTAAGCATCAATCTGCGTCAGATTGAGACCGACGGATCGTATGTTACGTCACAAATTTCAACTTTTGCCGGTCTTGAGGCTTTGATAATTAGGTCAGATCAATCTCGCAACAATTACGATGAAGAATTCCGGCATATTTGCGGTTGACACGTTGATAGATTTCCCCCAGCAAAATTGGTAATAAAAGTAAATTGCAAAGTTGTTTAAAATTACATTCCCTATTTAAATCATGAAAGTTTTTTTTGGACTTGACTGTCCCTTTAATCTTCAAATAAAGAATACAACGCTTATAAGAGCCTAAAGAAACCTAAAAAGGCTAGAATCATTAATCAGCCATTGTATGCAAGGAGAACAATTGTGGATTATAAGATATTTAATTTAAAAGTGTACAAATAAATATGTGAAATATGCTGTGCACAAACCTCCAAACAATAAAAATAATAAAATTAAATATAAATCCCCAAGAACCCTTTCGATACTAGTCAGAATAGTACACATAAGACATGCATGCTTAGATACAATATATGCATGTTCACATAAAATAAAACTTAATTTGTAACTTTCTGGCATTATTCTAAGACAAAAGTAACAATGGTGAATCATACATTTCAATTCTGATCCACAAAAAGTTTGACGTCCCATTCAAATTTTAAGCCCTTTGGCATACAAGTATCCAGGTGAAAAATCCAAAAGACTTCTCTCTTAAGGAGGATAATTCCTCTGTTACCCCCTCTTGGGTGTATTGGAATCAACTGGATACCCTGAAATGTCAAAAGAGAGCTATCTGAGTTATGAAACTTTTTGAAATGCAGGAATACCGGTGTGGTGGACTCCGGGTCCTCAATGGAGCAAAAAAATTCTCCAAAAACCTGTCCTTCAGAACCCTTGTAGTTTGACCTACATAGTTTATTTGGCACCCCCTGCAGGTCAAGAGGTAAACAACGTGGCAAGAGTTGCAGGTTATGTGTTCTTGTATTTTAAAACATTTTTGATTTACACATAATACAAACTCCTACTGCCAACATTGGAATGTAAAATATTCATAAGTCACGTTGGGTTGAGTGCTGTTGGTCAAACAAGGTCAGGTTAGCATGCAAGCGATAAGTGATACGTTTTTTTTTTCTATAAAGTGCTCCACTAAAGTGGGGAGAAGATGTTAGAGTGGTCACAATATCCAAAGTTCTGAAATTAGCAGGTGTCTGTTTTCACTGGCATGCAAACCATTTACTTGTAATACATGCGTTAACCCGTATGCATTAAAAGTTTACTTCTGGCAAGTGTGCTTGAGAGAAAGCGCTAAATAGTGCACCACTTGTAATATATAGCGCTGCGGAATCTGTTGGCGCTCTACAAATAACCAATAATAATAATAATATGGCCCAAAATGTGTAAAAAAATGTATATTTTCATTAAAATTGTCATAAACAAGGTTATAAAAAATATTATGTGTCTGTTTGTTTTTTTAAATTATGTTGTAAAAAAGAAGGGGTCATCCACATATAAAAAGTCCCTTTTGGTTTATGTATATAACTTTGATGGACATGTAGGGGCATGAGCCTCTATTCAAATAAAAGCACATTTATACAAACCAGGTGATCACTATAATTGCAGCTGTGTGGGCCATAATTTTTAAGGGGTGCTTCTGGGTGTTAAAGACCCACAGCCTGCAAACAGTGTAGGGAAGTGTGGCAATTTTTTTTATTTATTTGTATATATGTGTGCTTTAACATTTAACCCGTAAGACACCCAGGTAATTGCCTTTCAAATGTTGGTTCTAGGACTTAAGGGAGCTGAGATTGAGGGGGTTAAATAATTACCCCAAATCCAGTTCCCTTAAGTCCTATGGAGCTGTCTTCTCCTTCTTACATAGGTGTGGTGATGTCACCAACACCCCCAGATTCCACCGGCTATGCCGGTCCACTGGACCACCAGGGATTTGACAGCAAGTAATTGGGGGGTCACAATAAGCTCTGAAAGCACCACCTGGTTGATGGCACATGGTTGTCATGCACACATAACACATTAAGGGCTCGATGATTGAAAGCTCTCTGGGCTGGCGAGATTACTAAAGAATGCTCGCCAGTCCTTCTATTTCCCTGGTGGAATAATCTAAAGCCACTTTTTACTCTGAAAACAGGGTGTCTCGCTAAGGGGCGTATACTGCATTTTCATGTGAAATGTGCACAACAAAATTCATATTTTAAACATGATACAAAACAAATATTTGAACCATTCACACAAAAAAAAGCAGGAAAAAAGAATATTGTTAAGGTGCATCAAAAATCGTAACAAAATTCTTCACCAAAAATCGTATGTTAAAAAATGTTAAAATTGTATATAATTTACACAGGAATAAATCAAATTAATTATGCATAGCGTAAATCGTAATTGTAGTACACTGGCTGTGCAAAAATCACACAGAAATTTGAATTTATAAATACAAAATGAAAGCGTAATAGTTGTCTTTTCGTAAAATGGACTGAACCTGGGCATTCCATGGGCGTATATGAAAATGTCTCTCTAATCCCAGCGTAATTCTATAAAGATTTTCGCACTGCAGAGATCACAGTTTTTCCTCGCCAACTAAAAGGTGGCGAGTTTTTCTTAAAACACTCAAAATAATTATAACCCTAATAGATAAACACATATATACGAAAATATAGGTGAATATAAGATGCTCAATGCAAAAAACAGCATAATGTGAGTTATATTGGCTGCAGGATTTTAATTTTAATGTGCTCCCCCTGCTCCCTGCTAACTTCGCTCTAAGGAGCGAAGTGTCCCTATCCAGTGAGCTCCAATTCTTTTAATAGGAGCCATCTCGCCACTCGCAGGGACTGCCCCTTTTTTACGATCATTCCACTGGGGCAGCCTTGCGAGAGTCAGAGAGAAAAAGTGGCTTTGAGCAGGCGAAGTTTATATCATCGAGCCCTAAGTCACATGCAGTTAAGGGGTTCAGGGACTGACAAACCACACCCAAAACCTTCCCACTCCATCTGCAGCACATCTAGACATGACAGTGGACTCTCCATAACCCCACCCACTGACTGAAAAAGTACTATCCATTAGACCTTGCCCCCAGGGCCTCACCCCCCTTGTAAATTCTTGTAAACTTGTTAATGCATAAATAAGATTCAGACATAGAACTGGAGAGACCAACATAGACATTTTTATTAAAATAATAAAACATGATAACCCCAAATCTAATATTTTGTGAAAGCTTAAATCTAAAGTAGTAGTGATTGAATTCACTAACAAATCGCAAACTAAATAGATCAGCCCTCCTGAGGCATCTGTTTCTTTGTGGGGGGACAGACCTTAGGGGGTCTCTCCACTATTAAGGTTAACCTCATCCCTCACGAGTTCTTTGGTCAGCTTCCATGCAGGCAAGGACACCCCTAGACAACAAACTGATTATCTCATTGACATTGCTCTCACTCCATCCACTATATAGCAATTGACCACTTGAGGAAAGGGAGCAACAGGTGATCTGGCCCCTAAGGGACCTCAGCATAGAAAGCCTTATAGCAAGCAAATTCTAAAGGGAGCCAAAAAAGTAATAACCCTGTATGTATCAACTAACCAACCTGTTGGTTTGGGCAAATAAAGCAATCATTTAGATTACAAATAACCCAATGCCACCACCCCCCCCCTACCAAACCTTAAATACAAAGCAAAAAGAGAAGCAGGGAAAGCACAACAGCACATGAAGGAAAGACGTACTGACAAGCCTCCACACAACTGTATAATGGCGAGTATGCTCTCTCTACCATATGTAGAATTGCCATACACACACTTCATGCAGGGACTTAGCCCTTAAGTGACCTGCAGGCACTGGCTTTATACACCATAATAGGGAATAGAGCCTAAAAAACATCTTCTAGGCTGGGAGCTAGTTGCCCTAACTATACATTTTTGGTAGAATGTTATTTCTCGTGCATGGGAATGAATGTCTTTATTCATGAGAATGCCTTTCCGATGACTGATTCATGTTTACTATTCAGATATCACTTTTATGTTTAATCACTTTAATGTGGAGCATTGGCTGTTTGAAGCGCCAGGAAAATGTTTAACTTAAAATACATTCTCTCACACTCTTTAAATGTTGATTTGTGACAGATGCTAAGCCGCTTTCATTGCTTTCTGTCGTTTTTTTTCTAGGTGAATACAATGTAGATAATTAAAAATGCTTGCTACAAAAAAAAACATAGTTGATTTTATCCACAAATCACTGATCACATTGTATGCTTTGACTAGAATGATTTTTTAATATTACTTCCATATGCAAAGCTAACAAACGCCATACAAGTCAGCTCAATAATAAGCCATTTTATAAGGCTATGAACTAAATGCACTAGAAAACATTTTAAGGAAAAATAAACTTCTGTTTGTATTTTCACTCCAAACAGTCTCATGCTATTTGCCTTTATTACCTTTCTTAACATGCAGAGGTCTAGACTCACTATGATTTGGACAGACCAGTGGGGAATGACTAGGGTGACCATATTGCCGCTTTAAAAAGGGACACATATGAAAAATACATATGTCAGGGTTCTTATGCAAAACATTTTTTTAAACAGCCCTGAAAACAGCCCTAACATGTATTTTTCATATGTTTCCTTTTTTAAAGCGGCAATATGGTCACCCTAGGAATGACCTATAAATGAGTTCTGAGTAAATAGAACTATGATTACTTTCAACCTTTAAAACTATCACCTAGATTACGAGTTTTGCACTAAACAGGGTGCGAAACTAATGCCAAAAAGTTGCATTATTTCACTCTCCTTAGCGCTGCCATTACGAATTACTGAAAAGCCTCCTTGTGCGTGCCATACGGTGGCATTAAGCTCCATACTGCACACAATCCAAGGGCTGCTTTGATGTGCTCATGTACGCTTTCCCCCATAGACATCAATGGGGAGACATAAACCCCAAGTATAAACACCCCTAATCTGCTGCCCCGACATCGCCGACACCTAAATAAAGTTATTAACGCCTAATCTGCCGCTCCCGACATCGCTGACACTAATAAAAGTTATTAACCCCTATTTCGCTGCTCCCCAACACTAATACAAGTTATTAACCCCTATTCCGCCACTCACCGACATCGCTGACACTACAATAAAGCTACTAACCCCTAATATGCCGCTCCCCGACATCATCGACACTAATAAAGCTATTAACCCCTAAACCTCCGGCCTCCCACATCACTGCTACTAAATAAACCTATTAACCCCTAAACCTCTGGCCCCCACATCGCCGCCCCTAAATAAACCTATTAACCCCTAAACCGCCAGCCCCCCCAAATCGCAAAACACTATATTAAACTATTAACCCCTAAACCTAACACCCCCCTAACTCAAAATTACAATATAACTATCTTATAATAAATAAAAACTTACTTGTGAAATAAAAATAAATCTAACATTAAACTATAAATTAACCTAACATTACTATTCTAATAAAATAAAAAAATACTACAAATTAAAAAACATAAATTACAAATTTAAAAAAACCTAACACTACAAAAAAATAAAAAAATCTAAAATTACAAAAAATGATAAACACTAAATTACAAAAAATAAAAAACACTAAGCTTACAAAAAATAATAAACAAAATTAAGACCGCTGCTTCTTAACTCCTGTTTCCGGCGAGCCTGAAGGTTTGTGCTAAAACAGCTGCGTTAGGCAGAATACGGGATGAACAAAAAGTGTAGCGGAGCACCAGTCCAGTGATATAAAAATAGCCTTTATTAGTATTCAAAATAAAAAGAACAGGGTGCCATTCTCCTAATAGGAGTCAGCTCCTACAGCTGCTGACATGTTTCGGCTGTTGCCGTTATCAAAAGCTGCTTGTCTTTGCAGGTGAAACCCTGCCCTTTTAAAAGAAATGGACATTGATTCCTATTGGATAATGGTTAAACAACATTAATTCATGAATTTAACCAGTTCCTTTCCTGTGGCGTTAGATACAGTTATCCCTGGTAACTAAAACAAAAATATTTAAAGTACAAAAATTCTTACACAATCTGATTATCCTTGCATCACTAAACTGAAATTTTAAAGGGGTATTTTTGGGGTTATTTAAGTAATTAGTACAACATAAACAACTCTGTATATTTGATCTATAATAAAGATTTAGTGTGTTCAAATAACACATATGTCAAGCTTGGAAGCGTGTAAATATAAACACATGACATTTAAAATTACAGGGATTATAATAGCTAGTACTTAATAGTGACCTTACTAAGCATGAATTCCTTAAAAAAACAACAGGTAGATAAATTTAAGGAACACTGTATGTATAACTCGCAATATATTAAAGCAATGGTAGTCTTCCAGAAAACAATTCTTTATCAGAGCAGAATTGTACAGACAGAGTATAGCCAAAAATGATATATGGTTAGCTAGACATTTACACCCAATTGGGCATGAGAACTCAGAGTCCCCCTGTGGAGGTCAAAGGGTATAATATGTTCAGTGTCCCACATTATTCCCAATGGTTAATTAAATCATACATGGAATTGAGACCTGAGGGATAGCTTGTTTGCAATTTAAATATCCAAAAGATCTCACGTTTGGAAAGAATTTTGTCCCTATCCCCCCATCTCGGCAGTTTCATGATTTTTTCAATACACGTCCAACGAAAAGTATCTGAACTTTTGCCATGTAGATTGGAAAAATGTTGGACAAGGGGGGTAGTAGCTGTGCCCATCCTTATACTTGAAAGGTGCTCTCTAATTCTAGACCTGACTTCTCGGGTCGTAAGACCTACATACAGTTTTGCACATGATGTGCAAGTGGCCAGATCGATGGCAACACAGAACTGGTTCACACATCACTGTATTTCACACTGTCTAGGCACACAGTGGTTTCTTTCAAAAGGGGAGAGATCTCTTTGCTACATTTAGGCAGAATACGGCCTTGATAAATCGGCCCCATAGCATGCAATTTCAAAATAATTTTCACCTTCTATGAGCAAGTTTACTTTGTCCTCCTGACATTCTTTGTTGAAATCATATCTAGGTAGGCTCAGGAGTAACAATGCCTTATTGTGAGCTAACTGGTGATTGGTGGCTACACAAATATGACTCTGTCCTAGTTGTTGATTGCTGCTCTTAACCAAGATTAACCCTTTCACTACCGGGACTTTAAGACAAAAACTTGCCCAAAATACAAGAACATTTTTGCTATCACTCCATTTAAACAGAAAAAGAGCCTTGTTTTTTTTCAGTAGACAAACCAAGGTATTGATCTAGGACCATTTTGTTATATTCCATGCCACCATTTCACCGCCAAATGCAATCAAATAAAAAAAAATGTTTTACTTTTTTCACAAGCTTTGGGTTTCTCACAGAAATTATTTACATACTGCTTGTGCAATCATGGCACAAATGTTTGTAAAAGTTTATCTGGGATCCCCTTTGTTCAGAAATAGTAGACATAACTGGCCTTGCTATTGCTTTTTGGTAAGTAGAAGGCCGCTAATTGCAGCTGTGCATCACACTTCTATTATTCCCAGCAGTGAAGGGGTTAATTAGGTAGCTTAAGATGTTAATTTTATCTTAAATGTAAAGATTAGCCTCCCACCTGGCACTTCCCACCCCTTGATCCCTACCTTATCCCTCCCTAACAGCTCTCTTTTCTCCTTTCCTCCCCCACAACCCACTGGTTACCCCCATCTTAGGTACTAGCAGACAGTCTGCCAGTATGAAAATATAAGGCTTTTTTTTAAATAAAAAAATTATATATATATATATATATATTTTTTTTTTTTTATTTTTTTTTTCTCCAGTGTAGGATCCGCCCATACCCCCAACCTCCCTGATCCCCCCAAACAGCTCTCTAAACCTCCCCCCTCCCAGCTGCCTGCCAGTACCTATAAACTCCTTTTTTTTTTTTAAAGAAATTTTTATAATTTTATTATTTTTTGAATATTTTCTGTAGCGTAGTTTCCCAACCCACCTCCCCCCGTGATCTTTACTTAGGGTCTCCCACACACCCTGTCCCTTTTTTTCTGTAGCGTAGGGCCCTCCTACTCCCTCCCCTTTGGTCTCCCCTCATGGGCTGCCCACCCGCCTCCCGCCCACACCTCCTACTGACACCAACAGAAGATAGTGACAGATGGTGACACACACAGTGTCCCGTCTGTAATGATCAGGCATCTGCTCTCATATGGAGCCGGATCACCAATCCCGCACTGGCTTCATATGCCGCACATGCCTGGAGCTTTAGAAGCTCCAGTTCTCGGCTGTAACTTAACAGCCGAGAGTGCTGGAGCTTCCTGAAGCGAAGACGTATATATACGTCTTGCAGTGCAACAGGCAAAGTACTGTCAGACGTATATATATATATATATATCTATATCTATATATATATATATATATATATATATATATATATATATACGTCCTTTTGGGTGAAGAGGCTAAAGTGATGTGAAACCCAAAAATTCTTTCATGATTAAGTTAGATTATAAATTTTTAAACAACTTTCCAATTTACTTCTGTTATCAATTTTGCTTCACTCCCTTGATATCTTTTATTGAAGAAGCAGCAATGCACTTCTGGAAGCTATCTGAACACCAATGAAAATAAAATGGAAAATGGGCATACAAGTTCAGCCACCTTAGCTTACCTATTTAGATATGTTTTTAAACAAAGGATACTAAGAGAATGAAGCAAATTAGATAATAAAGTAAACTGGAAAGTTGTTTAAAATTGTAAGATGTATCTGAATCATAAAAGAACATTTTTGGATTTCATGTCCCTTTAACTATGGGTTTAATGCTACTACATAGATTAAACACAGAGTTATATGCAAGCAATAAACAACAATAAAATGCTGTAATAAATTACAGTATTTTCTTTATACAATTTTTTGTCCCTAGAAATATTTACAACTCTATGATTCTGTTTCAGATTCTTTTTTATTTTTGAGGCACTAAAGGCTCAATTATCAAAAATTCTTCATCTTAGAGAGAAATTATAGTGCAGACTTCACAGGGGCTGAGCTCAATTCCCTAAGAAAAGTTCCAGGGTAATAACAGCTGCATCCCAATGTGCAGCAAATATAGATTAAACTGAAATGTTTTCACTACAAATTACTTACATTTGCATCTAGTTTAGCATACATTAATTTTTTTACAGTAAAATTTTAAACAAATTTTACTTGCACACAGCTGATGAGATGAATCAATGAGAGCTGCAGGTGTAATATGCTTATAGAATAAAAGAGCTGTGAGAGAGATACAGACACACTCTTAAATTTCTGTTTCCAGCCCAGGGTATTCCCCCGTCCCTCCTACTTTCTGAAACTGTCAGGCTTTTTTCACATAGAAATCATAGAAAATACAATGCAATTTGTGAAAGATACACTGAAGTATACATAGGGGGGTAGTTATCAACATGTCAACTTTCCTGCCTTCGCCGGCCCAATACGCCCGCCTAAGCTCGCCTCACATCGCCGCCGCGGACCTGAAAAAATTCTCCTAAGTTATCAAGTAAAGCTGTCAAAAAGCCGCGGGGCGATGAGCAGCGGACTGTGAGAGTTATCACTCATCCGATCTCGCTGCTCTTCGGCTGTTTGACAGCTTTCTTGCTAGCCTGTCACTAAGCACTCACACTAAACTACACTGTTCTACCCCCTATACCGGCGCCCCCGGAGCCCCCCGCAACTAAATAAAGTTACTAACCCCTAAACCGCCGCTCCTAGACCCTGCCGCAAGTCTTATAAATGTATTAACCCCTAAACCGCCGCTCCTAGACCCCGCCGCAAGTCTTATAAATGTATTAACCCCTAAACCGCCGCTCCCGGACACCTACATTATACCTAGTGACCCCTATCCTGCCCCCCCTATATCGTCGCCCTCTATAATAAAGTTATTAACCCCTATCCTGCTGATCCCGCACCTCGCCGCAAATAAATAAATAGTTTAACCCCTAAACCGCCACTCCCTGAACCCGCCGCAACCTATATTAAATTTATTAACCCCTATCCTGCCCCCCCTACACCGTCGCCACCTATAATAAATGTATTAACCCCTATCCTGCCCCCCACTACACCGCCACCACTGTAATAAAATTATTAACCCCTAAACCTAAGTCTAACACTAACCCTAACACCCCCCTAACTTAAATATTAATTAAATAAATCTAAATAATATTTCTATTATTAACTAACCGCTAGATTTGGAGTTTTGTCGGTAACAACCCGAAAATCTAACGCCGGCTTTTTTCTGGCCGCACCATAAAAATAACTCTGGTATTGAGAGTCCACATAAAGGCTGTGTTAGGCTCCAAAAAAAGGAGCGTAGAGCATTTTTAACGCAGCTTCAACTCTCAATACGAGTTGCTTATGGACGCGGCCAGCCTCAAAAACGTGCTCGTGCACGATTCCCCCATAGGAAACAATGGGGCTGTTTGAGCTGAAAAAAAACCTAACACCTGCAAAAAAGTCGCGTTCAGCTCTTAACGCAGCCCCATTGTTTGCTATGGGGAAACACTTCCTACGTCTGCACCTAACACTCTAACATGTACCCCAAGTCTAAACACCCCTAACCTTACACTTATTAACCCCTAATCTGCCGCCCCCGCTATTACTGACACCTGCATTTTATTTTTAACCCCTAATCTGCCGCTCCGTAAACCGCTGCTACTTACATTATCCCTATGTACCCCTAATCTGCTGCCCCTAACACCGCCGACCCCTATATTATATTTATTAACCCCTAATCTGCCCCCCACAACGTCGCCGCCACCTGCCTACAATAATTAACCCCTAATCTGCCGACCGCAAAGCGCCGCCACCTACGTTATACTTATGTACCCCTAATCTGCTGCCCCTAACACCGCCGACCCCTGTATTATATTTATTAACCCCTAATCTGCCCCCCACAACGTCGCCTCCACCTGCCTACACTTATTAACCCCTAATCTGCCGAGCGGACCTGAGCGCTACTATAATAAAGTTATTAACCCCTAATCCACCTCACTAACCCTATAATAAATAGTATTAACCCCTAATCTGCCCTCCCTAACATCGCCGACACCTAACTTCAATTATTAACCCCTAATCTGCCGACTGGAGCTCACCGCTACTCTAATAAATGTATTAACCCCTAAAGCTAAGTCTAACCCTAACACTAACACCCCCCTAAGTTAAATATAATTTACATCTAACGAAATTAATTAACTCTTATTAAATAAATTATTCCTATTTAAAGATAAATACTTACCTGTAAAATAAATCCTAATCTAGCTACAATATAAATTATAATTATATTATAGCTATTTTAGGATTAATATTTATTTTACAGGTAACTTTGTATTTATTTTAACCAGGTACAATAGCTATTAAATAGTTAAGAACTATTTAATAGCTAAAATAGTTAAAATAATTACAAAATTACCTGTAAAATAAATACTAACCTAAGTTACAATTAAACCAAACACTACACTATCAATAAATTAATTAAATAAACTACCTACAATTACCTACAATTAACCTAACACTACACTATCAATAAATTAATTAAATACAATTGCTACAAATAAATACAATTAAATAAACTAGCTAAAGTACAAAAAATAAAAAAGAACTAAGTTACAAAAAATAAAAAAATATTTACAAACATAAGAAAAATATTACAACAATTTTAAACTAATTACACCTACTCTAAGCCCCCTAATAAAACAACAAAGCCCCCCAAAATAAAAAATGCCCTACCCTATTCTAAATTACTAAAGTTAAAAGCTCTTTTACCTTACCAGCCCTGAACAGGGCCCTTTGCGGGGCATGCCCCAAGAAGTTCAGCTCTTTTGCCTGTAAAAAAAACATACAATACCCCCCCCAACATTACAACCCACCACCCACATACCCCTAATCTAACCCAAACCCCCCTTAAATAAACCTAACACTAAGCCCCTGAAGATCTTCCTACCTTGTCTTCACCTCACCGGGTATCACCGATCGGTCCTGGCTCCGATATCTTCATCCAACCCAAGCGGGGGCTAGACATCCACTGAAGAAGTCCAGAAGAGGGTCCAAAGTCTTCATCCTATCCGGGAAGAAGAGGCGATCCGGACCGGCAACCATCTTGATCCAAGCGGCATCTTCTATCTTCATCCGATGACGACCGGCTCCATCCTGAAGACCTCCACCGCGGACCCATCTTCTTCCGGCGACGTCCAACTGAAGAATGACGGTTCCTTTAAGGGACGTCATCCAAGATGGCGTCCCTCGAATTCCGATTGGCTGATAGGATTCTATCAGCCAATCGGAATTAAGGTAGGAATATTCTGATTGGCTGATGGAATCAGCCAATCAGAATCAAGTTCAATCCGATTGGCTGATCCAATCAGCCAATCAGATTGAGCTCGCATTCTATTGGCTGTTCCGATCAGCCAATAGAATGCGAGCTCAATCTGATTGGCTGACTATTGTAGGCAGGTGGCGGCGACGTTGTGGGGGGCAGATTAGGGGTTAATAAATATAATACAGGGGTCGGCGGTGTTAGGGGGAGCAGATTAGGGGTACATAAGGATAACTTAGGTGGCGGTCGGCAGATTAGGGGTTAAAAAAATTTATTCAAGTGTCGGCGATGTGGGGGGACCTCGGTTTAGGGGTACATAGGTAGTTTATGGGTGTTAGTGTACTTTAGAGTACAGTAGTTAAGAGCTTTATAAACCGGCGTTAGCCCAGAAAGCTCTTAACTACTGACTTTTTTCCTGCGGCTGGAGTTTTGTCGTTAGATGTCTAACGCTCACTTCAGAAACGACTCTAAATACTGGAGTTATAAAAATCCCATTGAAAAGATAGGATACGCAATTTACGTAAGGGGATCTGCGGTATGGAAAAGTCGCGGCTGAAAAGTGAGCGTTAGACCCTATTTTGAGTGACTCCAAATACCGGCGGTAGCCTAAAACCAGCGTTAGGAGCCTCTAACGCTGGTTTTCACGGCTAACGCCAAACTCCAAATCTAGGTCTAAGTTAATCCTATTTAAAACTAAATACTTACCTATAAAATAAACCCTAATATAGCTACAATATAAATAATAATTATATTGTAGCTATCTTAGGATTTATTTTTATTTTACAGGCAACTTTCAATTTATTTTAACTAGGTACAATAGCTATTAAATAATTATTAACTATTTAATAGCTTACCTAGCTAAAATAAAGAGAAATGTACCTGTAAACTAAAAACTAACCTAAGTTACAATTACACCTAAAACTACACTATACTTTAATAAATTATTCCTATTTAAAACTAAATACTTACCTGTAAAATAAACCCTAAGATAGCTACAATATAATTAATAATTACATTATAGCTATCTTAGGATTTATATTTATTTTACAGGAAACTTTTTATTTATTTTAGCTAGTTAGAATAGTTATTAAATAGTTATTAACTATTTAATAACTACCTAGCTAAAAGAAATAAAAAATTACCTGTAAAATAAATCCTAACCTAAGTTACAATTAAACCTAACACTACACTATCATTACATTAATTAAATAAATTAACTACAAATAACTACAATTAAATACAATTACATAAATTAACTAAAGTACAAAAACGAAAAAAAGCTAAGTTACAAAAAATAAAAAAAATAAGTTACAAACATTTAAAAAAATATTACAACAATTTTAAGCTACTTACACCTAATCTAAGCCCCCTAATAAAATAACAAACCCCCCCAAAATAAAAAAATGCCCTACCCTATTCTACATTAAAAAAGTTCAAAGCTTTTTTACCTTACCAGCCCTTAAAAGGGCCTTTTGTGGGGGCATGCCCCAAAGAATTCAGCTCTTTTGCCTGTAAAAGAAAAATACAACCCCCCCAACATTAAAACCCACCACCCACATACCCATAATCTAACCCAAACCCCCTTAAAATAACCTAACACTAATCCCCTGAAGATCATCCTACCTTTAGTCGTCTTCACTCAGCCGAGCCACCAATGGAACTGAAGAGGAGACCCGGACCGGCAGAAGTGATCATCCAAGGGGCGCTGAAGAAATCTTCCATCCGATGAAGTGATCCTCCAAGCGGCGCTGAAGAAATCTTCCATCCGGCCGATGTCATCTTCCAAGAGGCGCTGAAGAAGTCTTCTATCCAGGCGAGGTCATCTTCGAAGCCGGGTCTTGAATCTTCATCCCGCCAACGCGGAACATCCTTCTTTCCCGACGGACTACCGACGAATGAAGGCTCCTTTAAGGGACGTCATCCAAGATGGCGTCCCTTCAATTCTGATTGGCTGATAGGATTCTATCAGCCAATCGGAATTAAAGTGAAAGTAAATTTCTATGCTCAGCAAAACACGGATGTATTCTATAACAATAGTATATTGAGACCGCTATGTTTTTTATTTGTTTCTATTACTGATTCTATATTTTATTTTAATATATCTTTTGATTACCGTCATTAGCCTTACTCCGCCCATCCTCCACTTCCTATATTTTGCTGCCTTTACATATAGAGCGGTCCCACCCGCTCTATACGTAGGAGAAATGCGCGTTCACGGTAATGGAACGCAAATTTCGATCATCCTGTGTTCAAAGCGCATGCGTCCACAGAGTTAGAAACATAGTTTTTAGTCTTCCAGTTATAAAGCGCATGAAAGCTTGTATGTTGCGATAAACAGCTATGCGCATGCGCTAATTGTGAACGCGCGCCCGACATAATAATGGGTAGAAGAGCTTCGACGCATGCGCAATTTATCCGATAGTGTGATGACGTAGCATCACGGCCGCCGATCGGCCAGAAAGTCCATAGGACAATAATATACACGTGAGCTGGAAGTGAATTCGATCTGTAAAAACGGGCAGAATTGAAAATAGGAAATATTGGACTTTATTTGCGACGAAAAAGGTATTAAGATGTAACTTTAAAAAAAATGATGAATTAAACTACTATTATTTTTAACTAAACTGTGTAACTGTGTATAGCAGATCAGGTAAGTTTACTTTCACTTTAAGGTAGGAAAAATCTGATTGGCTGATTGAATCAGCCAATCAGATTCAAGTTCAATCCGATTGGCTGATCCAGTCAGCCAATCAGATTGAGCTTGCATTCTATTGGCTTTTCCGATCAGCCAATAGAATGCAAGCTCAATCTGATTGGCTGACTGGATCAGCCAATCGGATTGAACTTGAATCTGATTGGCTGATTCAATCAGCCAATCAGATTTTTCCTACCTTAATTCCGATTGGCTGATAGAATCCTATCAGCCAATCGGAATTGAAGGGACGCCATCTTGGATGACGTCCCTTAAAGGAGCCTTCATTCGTCGGTAGTCCATCGGGAAAGAAGGATGTTCCGCGTCGGCGGGATGAAGATTCAAGACCCGGCTTCGAAGATGACCTCGCCCGGATAGAAGACTTCTTCAGTGCCTCTTGGAAGATGACATCTGCTGGATGGAAGATTTCTTCAGCGCTGCTTGGAGGATCACTTCATCGGATGGAAGATTTCTTCAGCGCCCCTTGGATGATCACTTCTGCCGGTCCGGATGTCCTCTTCAGTTCCATCAGTGGCTCGGCTGAGTGAAGACGACTAAAGGTAGGATGATCTTCAGGGGATTAGTGTTAGGTTATTTTAAGGGGGGTTTGGGTTAGATTAGGGGTATGTGGGTGGTGGGTTTTAATGTGGGGGGGGGGGTTGTATTTTTCTTTTACAGGCAAAAGAGCTGAATTCTTTGGGGCATGCCCCCACAAAAGGCCCTTTTAAGGGCTGGTAAGGTAAAAGAGCTTTGAACTTTTTTAATGTAGAATAGGGTAGGGCATTTTTTTATTTTGGGGGGTTTGTTATTTTATTAGGGGGCTTAGATTAGGTGTAAGTAGCTTAAAATTGTTGTAATATTTTTTTAAATGTTTGTAACTTATTTTTTTTATTTTTTGTAACTTAGCTTTTTTTATTTTTTGTACTTTAGTTACTTTATGTAATCGTATTTAATTGTAGTTATTTGTAGTTAATTTATTTAATTAATTTAATGATAGTGTAGTGTTAGGTTTAATTGTAACTTAGGTTAGGATTTATTTTACAGGTAATTTTGTATTTCTTTTAGCTAGGTAGTTATTAAATAGTTAATAACTATTTAATAACTATTCTAACTAGCTAAAATAAATACAAAGTTACCTATAAAATAAATATAAAACCTAAAATAGCTACAATGTAATTATTAATTATATTGTAGCTATCTTAGGGTTTATTTTACAGATAAGTATTTAGTTTTAAATAGGAATAATTTATTAAAGTATAGTGTAGGGTTAGGTGTAATTGTAACTTAGGTTAGTTTTTAGTTTACAGGTAAATTTCTCTTTATTTTAGCTAGGTAAGCTGTTAAATAGTTAATAACTATTTAATAGCTATTGTACCTAGTTAAAATAAATTGAAAGGTACCTGTAAAATAAAAATAAATCCTAAGATAGCTACAATATAATTATTATTTATATTGTAGCTATATTAGGGTTTATTTTATAGGTAAGTATTTAGTTTTAAATAGGATTAACTTAGTTAATAATAGAAATATTATTTAGATTTATTTTATTAATATTTAAGTTAGGGGGGTGTTAGGGTTAGTGTTAGACTTAGGTTTAGGGGTTAATAAATTTATTACAGTGGCGGCGGTGTAGTGGGGGGCAGGATAGGGGTTAATAAATGTATTATAGGTGGCGACGGTGTAGGGGGGCAGATTAGGGGTTAATAAATTTAATATAGGTTGCGGCAGGGTCAGGGAATGGCGGTTTAGGGGTTAAACTATTTATTTATTTGCGGCGAGGTGCGGGATCGGCAGGATAGGGGTTAATAACTTTATTATAGGGGGGGCAGGATAAGGGTTACTAGGTATCATGTAGGTGGCGGTGGGCTCCGGGAGCGGCGGTTTAGGGGTTAATATGTATAGACTAGCTTGCGGAGGGCTCCATGAGCGGCGGTTTAGGGGTTAATATGTATAGACTAGCTTGCGGTGGGCTCCGGGAGCGGTGGTTTAGGGGTTAATATGTATAGACTAGCTTGCGGTGGGCTCCGTGAGCGGCGGTTTAAGGGTTAATATGTATAGACTAGCTTGTGGTGGGCTCCGGGAGCGGCGGTTTAGGGGGTAATAATTTTATTTAGTTGCGGCGGTGTAAGGGGGGACAGATTAGAGGTGTTTAGACTTGGGGTACATGTTAGGGTGTTAGGTGCAGACAGCTCCCATAGAAATCAATGGGATGTCTGGCAGCAGCGAACTTGTACTTTCGCTATGGTCAGACTCCCATTGATTCCTATGGGATCCGCCGCCTCCAGGGATTGAAAACCAGGTACGCTAGGCCGGAAAAGTGCCGAGCGTACCTGCTAGTTTTTTGATAACTAGCAAAAGTAGTCAGATTGTGCCGTACTTGTGTGCGGAACATCTGGAGTGACGTAAGCATCGATCTGTGTCGGACTGAGTCCGGCGGATCGAAGTTTATGTCACAAAATTCTACTTTTGCCGGTCTTTAGCCTTTGATAACTAAGGCGAATCAGCCTCGCCACAAATACGCTGCGGAATTCCAGCATATTTGAGGTTGACGGCTTGATAACTACCCCCCATAGTATGATCCTAATTTGTTAGTTACACATAAATTGTAAATGTATAGTCAAAATTTGTAAAATCTTAACCCTATTCTGCTGTATACAGAACGTAAATACAAAAAAGGAAGTACAAAGCTTAAATGTTAAGGAACTTAAAGGACAAAACCTAAAACAGCAGTTATGAAGCAGCGGTCACAAAGACTTCGACTCCATAACCTGTCCACCTGCTCTGAGCAGGCGGACAGACATCTCCGGAAATCAACCCGATCGAGTACGATCGGGTTGATTGACACCCCCTGCTGGCGGGGTGTTGTGAGCTGCTGGTGCAATGCTGAATACGGCAATCGTATTGCTAGCTGTATTCAGCGAGGTCTGGCGGACCTGATCCGCAGTGTCGGATCAGGTCCGCCAGACCTTCATACATATGTCCCAAAGTCTGAAGTAAATCAAAATACAAAAAATAAAGTATTAATGCAACAGAACTCTCATGCCATGCAGTGCTATAGTATATTAGAGATGTGCATTTTTTTTGGACAAATGTACATTCGTACCAAAAATTTTATTTTTGTTTTCGTAAATGAAAACAAATATCTGAATAAATGCACCAGCAAAATTTAAAGAAAACAAAAAAATGCTGACGAAATTCATCAGTATTTATACGTTTAGTTTAAGTTACTTTAAAAGCCTTATTACTTACCTTAACGTGCTCTGAAGAGAGTGCTCACCCGCTCCTCTTCTTGCCAGGTCCCTAAGCTTCCTGTTAGCGCAGCCAACGCTCTGGCAAGAAGAGGAGTGGGTTAGCACGATCTCCAGAGCACGTTAGGGTAAGTATGGAGCTACAGGGAGGTGGGAGGGTGAAGAGGGACCCCTACACTACAGAAATAAAGAAAAAAAGAAATATATTTAAAAAACAAATCCCTAAACGTTTCACCTATTTAACAAAAATAAGATTTTCATTACGATTTAAGCAAAACATGAATAGTTCACGCAAAAAATATTTGGGGCAAGGAATTTCCTTTAATATTGGAACGAATATTTAGTCCGTAATGAAATTTTCTTCCCTGCACATTTCTATAGTATACTGAGCTTGTTTCACTGCATCCAGAAATGCAGGGAACCTTCTTTAAGGCCTGATTATCACATTCTCGCTGGTTTGGAGAAAATTCATGCAAAGTCTTTTTTTTTAAAATCACATTTTAATGTATGTTTCTTTCCTTCACATCCAGAATTCTTTATAGCAAGATAAACAGCTCTTAACCATACATTTGCCTTGCTAAAAATCTTTGAGGGACGTTACAGTACTGACAAGACTTGTAATCTCACCAGAGCTTTAGATAATCAGGCCCTTACAGAGAGAGCAACAGCAAAAATTGCCTTTATAGAATCTTGTGAGGGATTTCACCATACTGGAGTATAATTTTAGATAATATTATCCAAAAGCTGCTGAAAATATTATCCAAAAGCTGCTAAAAGTCCAATTTATTTAATGTCCTTAAAAAATTCATAGCACACAATAAAAAAAAAAATGTACAAAGACTACTGACTTGTAAGGAGCACGTCTTATGCATTTAGGCCCTAACAGCCTTAGTCATAGACATCATACCCCTCCACCTGTTTACCTTTATATGCACCCTCCTATCCTCATCAATTTAAAATGCATGCCTGCATTAGCGAGCAACACTTGATTGAAGACGTAAAGTGACAGTGTCAACATCTAATGAAAGAGGTGATCATCCCAGTACACAAATTGTAAGTAAATTATAAGAAAACAGATGACAAATAATGAAATAAAGAAACTACGACGATATATTCATACATCATTATTAAAGAGTCACAAATTTATAATGGAATGATAAAGTAATTCTTAGCTCATATTTTCAAATGTCACATTATACAATGTACAAAAATTATATAAACCCTTCTGTTTCCAGTTCACTATTATGTCTATTACTATACCGGACATATATTTGCCCTAATATAGTGATGTCGCGAATAGTTCGCCGGCGAATAGTTACCGATGAACATAGCATGTTCGCGTTCGCCTTATTCGTCATCATTGAGTAATACTTTGAAAATAATAAAAAAAAAATACGAATCAGTGCGCCAGTAGTCGTATTAATATAATATGCAAAACGTGAAAAAAATATAATAAAAAATGATGGTGATCACATATAATTATATACACTTAAAATCGTAGGCTCTATAGACTGCAAACCTACATAGAATCAAACCAGTAATTATGGGGTTAAGCACTCATCCCAAAGTGAGCTGCAGACAGAATGCTAGCAATGTGCATAATAAAATACAAAAGTAAAGATACTTAATATCAAGAGTGTCCTTTAAAAGTTAAAATCTTTAATGAACGTATCCAACTAGCAGAAGGCAAGCTGCTTCTTCAACCGAATCCTGTTGGTGACCCAAGACGAAAATCTATAAGTAAAGTGGAACAGAAGAAGGCGCCAAATTAGTGCAAAAATCAGTAGGATCAGACACGCTAATATTGCAAGTCGAAATATACTCACAAGATATCAGACACTTGAGAAGTGTCACAATAGCCTCCTGGACCCTCAGAGTCGTCCAGCTAACTCCCACTCCAATGTGGTAAGGAGGTTAGTCAAATCTGTCCTCTTGCTTCAGGCAGACTGTGTTAGCTATGATGGTTCTCCGTACTCCAAACAGCTGACAGGACTGCAGTAAGCTCCGGATACAAATGTAGGATATATGCTCACAAGATAGAGCCACTACCAGGATAAATGTATACCGGGCAATGATACCAAGTGGTAAAGATCGATAGATAAATGATTATAAATACCAAAAGGTAAAGAGCAATAGCTGCATAAATAACAAAAGAAGTTTGTTGCAAAAGTCTCTAGTTGCAATAAAAAAGACTTTATTAGGCACAACGTTTCTCGGTCTGTACGTGACCGTTTCCTCAGGTGCAAAAAGTGTATAGTAAAACCACAGTAACCACGAACTTATAAATCCCTAAAACGGCGTCTTCAAAATCACACTGCGCTTGCGTGTAGGTGTGTCCGTGATCTGGAAGTTCAATAGTTGTCTAAATCACCAATCAGGTGTTGAGTGCTAAACACACCTCTCTAGATTAATCTGACATAGTGATATTACTACTTGTAAAGCAACTTAGTGCAAATTACCCAAACAGATTTACAACTGTTGGATATAAGTGTTGTAGCATATTATAAACTTATTAGAAACAAGTGTTGTAGCGAAATATAAACTGCCAGATCGGACAAACCTACTAATTGTAGCGTAATGACAGCTACTTACATGAAATCGTGTGTTAAACATTATTCCTCTAAGAGGGTGCTAGTATGCATACTAATCGAAAAAAACATATTCACAGAATGGGCTAATACATACTAAAAATCTTGAAATGTCATAACATAATCAAAAACCATCATGTAAAATTGACATTCATATAAAAGGTATAAATATATATACACATATGTAATAACATGTTACTTCATATTTCAAAATACAACAATACAAAAATATAATAAAATATAAATAATAATAACATTAAGGAAAAAAAAAATATATATATATATATACATACATATAGTCCTATTTTGGGTTTAGATTGGTAGGATATATTTCCTCCAATATCTGATACTATAAAATCCTATATTATGTTATATATTGTTCCTAATGCATGTAAAATGTCGGGCCCAAAAAAATCAATCTCAGATGTCCCCACTATGGTCCCTAACTGATTATCTCAAAACTAGAGTCCATATATGAATGTGACCAAAAACTTATCTCGGTGTGTGTAAATCTATTGTGACTCCACAGGGGTGTAACTTATCTTATGCCAATATACTACTGTTGAATTGATGGTAATATATGGTCAATTATAATAAAGAACTGTTGATAGTGTTATGAAAAAAATATATCTATATATAAAAAAATATATGTAAATAAAATTGTAATATGTACAGTAATTAAAAAACATCCACCATACCAATGGTGATGGTAGAATGTTCATTGATTGTAACTCTATGTGGGCACAGATGGAAATGGAAGAATACATCTCATGCCAACTTGGGGTCCTTATGGCATTATAAAATGAGGGGGACAAATATAAAAAATATATATAATATATCCATGTATATGACTGCACAAAAATGTACACTCAAAACAGGATATATATGTATAATAAAAAAATCATCCATAAAAAATATTAATAATATTAAATAATAATAATTAGCCCATAATATGCATCCTCATGCAGGGTGCCTATAGCGTGGCGTAATGATGTTATAGATATATATTCTATGTTTGTGGACACAAACCACTTCAGTTAAAAGCAGCCATATCAATATTTGCATTCAAGCCGCCAGGAGACAATGTGCGAAAAATGCAAAATAATAATATTAAATAAAAAATATTGCTAACCACAGTGTGCCTAGACATGCCAATCATTGCCATATAGGTGCACCTAATTCATTTTGCATTTTTCCATTAGAACAGGTTAACCCCAAATGGGGCAGGAATAGATATTTGCATTTAAGGCAAAGGGAGACGTTTTGGATATGGAAACTATATATATATATATATGCCTATAGCGTGGTGTAATGATGTTATAGATATATATACTATGTTTGTGGACACAAACCACTTCAGTTAAAAGCAGCCATATCGGGGGGCGGAGCCGACCAGCAAGCCGAATGGTCGCACAACACTCGAGCTCCGGCTAATGCTCTCTATAATGGGCACTCTATAACGAACTACTGACTATCACTGGGTCACTAATCACAAATACAGACTAACTGAGGCTGAATGTGAACTTTTTATTAAGAGCCGGTGATTTCACGGAGCTCTGCGGTGGAAGATACAGTGTGGGGCCTACTGACAGTCCCTGAGGACGGAAGGGTACAGAAGAGAGATCCGGCATAGTGTGGTGAGATCCGGGATGAATCAGGCTACAACTAGTTATGAGGAGACCGGAATGATCGCTACCCACAAACACATAGACTGGCAGCCATAAACAGTTATTAGGACGATGTGGGTTCATGGAGGTGGCGCGCCCTGGGCCTGTTAGCCGAAGTGACGCAGGTGGATATTCCGAACTGGGCGTTCAGCATTCCTGAGGAGGTGAGCTAAAACCTTACAGTATAGCCCTATCACCCTGACAAACTCGGTCACCACACCATATACAAGCTCACGGGTACCAGCTGCCCTATAACCCGGTTTCCTATAAACACAACTCATATGATCCGGGACTCGCTACCATTAGCCTTCATTAACAAATAGGAGGTCAGTGGGCCTCATAAGCCTGTTCTTTTTTCTATCTGTGATGCAGAGTTATGTTAATTAATACGCAAAACTGCTTGGATATACTGCACTACCGCAATGCTTGATATAAACCTCCCATAAATAAAGTACAAAGGGAGAGCTTGGACATTAATAACTAAGAGAAACCACACACTAAAGCAGAAGGACACTAGGCCTCCCAGGCTTGTTAGTAGTTTGAGGCGGGCGGACATACAGAGTGTTTGCAAAACTTTTTAGTTAATGCTGCATTGGCACAGTTCCTGATATAAACCTTCTGAAACAAAACGGAAGAGAACGCCTAGACATTTATAAACAAGAGAGGCGAAAATATATAAGACACTCTAACAAAATGACCTCTAAAAGTAAAAACAAGACTGACAAGACACTGAAGGGGAATATAACTGCAGGAGGCAAACTGAACTTATTTCAAAAGCCAAGACACATGTGCCATAGGTGACATGAGGCTACAGGCTCCTGATTCACCAGAATCCATTTCCCAGACTGCCACCGCAGTAATAGATGACACAACCCATATCACACGTGCTGATCTCCAAACCCTGTCTACCAAAGCAGATCTATCAGCTATTGTTCTGCAAGTCAGTAAAGCCATAAAAGACGGCCTGGCAGAAGTGAAGAAAGACATCAATGAACTGGGTGATAGGGTTCTGGAACTAGAGGAGCAAGTAGAAGAAGTTAATAAAGCTGCAGATAACACCACCCAAGCCTTCCAGTATCAGCATGAGGCTATAGAACATTTACAGATCCAAATGGAAGACCTTGACAACAGGGGACGGAGACAGAACCTCAGGATAAGAGGTATCCCTGAAAAGATACTCCCACAACAGCTTTCCTCTTACCTCCAGAACCTCTTCAAATTTCTGCTCGACCCGGAGAAAGAACCCATCCCTCTAGACAGAGCCCACAGGGCCCTGAGACCAAAACCTTCTGACAACTTGCCCCCCAGAGACGTCATCCTATGCTGCCACAGATTCGCAGACAAGGAAAAACTCCTGCAAGCGGCCAGGAGGAAGTCACCAATCTACTTTGGAGAAGATGCCCTACAAGTCTACTCTGACCTTAGCCCAATCACTCTGGCTAAGCGCAAGGAAGCCAGGTACTTAACCTTACACCTGCAGGATCTAGGCATTGCTTACCGATGGGGATTCCCTTTCGCTGTCAAGGTGCTGAAGGATGAGAAAACTTACGTATATCGTTGCCCAGAGGATCTAGAGTTATTTTGCAAACAGCTTGACATCTCGCTCCCATCTCTGCCTAAGATTTCAGAAGCTGCAAAAAGCGACCCCCAGAGGAGATCATCTTCACCCAAACCACAAAGAAGGAGCTGGTCTACTAGACCAACCAAGAGAAGGAACACCACAATGACTGACCCTCTTATCCACTCTAAAGATCCGCCATGAGAAGATGTCTGATGATAGAGGTTTTTCTTTTGACTCATCTCATCCTCTCTCCCCTTTCCCTCTTTCTCACTTCCTTTATCCATAGATAATTTCATAGTGTGGATACGGGACTTATTATTTTGTCCTTACAGCCTTTTTGATACGGACCCAGTTGATTGAGACAGACTTCATTTAGTAACATGATTACACTAGCTCATTTATGCCCATTAGTGAGTTGAAGGCTAAGTCACCAGCCTTAGTTCCCCCCCCCCGCTCACCCATTATCTGTTTATTCTGTTAAATGAATAGTGATGGAAATGTTTCTACTATGTTTTACTTGTTCTATTTACATGTCAATTTTTGTTTGTTTGTTATACTGACCGATTGTATTGCTATGCTTACTCCTCCTAGATTTCCGCTTCCAGGTTTTTGTAGCTTTGTTGACCCTGATTGTCCACACTTCCCTACAGCCATGCTGCTGTGTTCTGAATACAGAGGGTCCCTATATACTCCACGCATCTCCCCTTTTCAGGTAAGACAGACTCAGCGGGTGCCCACTACCAGTAAAAATCATGACGGTTCCTAATATACAGATTATATCCCAAAACACTAAGGGCCTTAATTCACCTAATAAACGCTCTGTTGCCCTAAAACACTTCGCTAAAACCCCCCATTCCATCATATTTCTACAGGAAACTCACTTCGTAGCGGGTTCAGAACCTTCCCTGACATCAAGAGATTTCCCTGTTAGTTACCATAACGCATACCTCACTAAGAAACAGGGGGTTAGCATACTTCTCCATAAACACTTGCAATTTCAGTTGCACAATAAGGTTGTAGACACAGAAGGCAGGATTATTATTCTAGTAGGGCTTTTGTTTAATAATCCAATTACTCTAGTTAATATTTATGCCCCCTTTAGTCGCAGAAAACGTTTTTTCCAAAAAATGCTATCCCTGGTTTTGGAACATAGGAGGGGCCCAATAGTTATGGGTGGAGATTTTAACACCACACTAGACCCAACCATGGACTCTTCCGCAAAATATGGACAGTCTAGAACCAGGGCACCGAACAAAACTTCTTACCTGTATGGAAGAATTGGGCCTTTTAGATGCATGGAGAATACAACACCCGACACAACACAATTACACCTTTTACTCCCACCCTTGGGCAACCTACACCCGTATAGATTACCTGTTCATTGACCAGGATCACCTATCCCTGTTGAAAGACTCTGACATCCAACCTACGGCCTGGTCCGACCATTCCGCCATAAGCATGGTTCTAGAGTGGCCTGACACACCAAACACAACTTTTACCTGGAGAATAGATGACTCACTCCTTCACTACCCCCAACCCAAGAAAAGTTACAAACGGCAATCTCTGAATACTTCCAATTTAATGATAACGGTGACTCACACCCTAGCTGGCCTTTATCCGAGGGGAATGTATAAAACAAAAAACTAGATTGAAAAAACAGTATCAGTCCTCCATAGCTTCGTTAACTGCACAATTACACGGTCTAGAAACGCAACACAAACATGATCCTTCTAACAGAACACTTCTATCACAGGTTACGAAGACTAGACTAGAAATTAATAACATACTATCCAAAGAAGCACAGAGAAAGGCATTAGCACTGAAGAAAATGTATTTCTTCGAAAACAACAGAGCAGGGCCCAGACTAGTTAGATTATTGAACCAACAGCACACAAAGTCCCACATTAACAAACTAGTGACGCCGTTAGGCCAACAACTGATAGATAGTGGGGAAATAGCGAATCAGTTTAGAAGTTATTACTCAGAGTTATACAATTTACAGACACCCAGTTCCCCGAACAGGCTGACCACTCTCCAAGCCTACATCACAGAGGCCAACCTCCCTAAAATACAAACACAGCTGCGAGACGACTTTGAAACACCCATTTCCCTCCAAGAAATTCTTTCGGTGATTGCGAAATTACCTTCCAAAAAAAGCCCAGGCCCCGATGGGTTTACCGGTACTTATTATAAAATGTACAGATCCTCCCTCGCCCCACACCTTTTAAAATTATTTCACACCATAGATGACGGCCACGCGCTCCCCACAGAGATGCAACAAGCCCACATCTCAGTTATCTTAAAATCTGGCAAAACTCCCACAGACCCTAGAAGCTACAGGCCCATCTCCCTGCTAAATGTAGATCTCAAGATCTTGGGAAAGATCCTAGCGAAGAGACTGAACAAATTACTTGAAAATGTCATACACACCGATCAGGTCGGATTTATCCCCCACAGAGAGGCCAGGGACAATACAATAAGAGCCCTGACCCTTATGTCCTATTCCAAATGTCATAATATCCCGACGGTCTTCTTGGCAACAGATGCCGAGAAGGCCTTTGACAGGCTCGATTGGCAGTTCCTTAGAGAAACCCTACTGGATATTGGACTGGGACCCCAGATGCTCAGTTGAATCTTTAGTTTGTATGCACACCCCACTGCGAGAGTACGGGCAAATGGTGTCCTCTCTCCCCCGTTCCAAATCAGGAATGGGACGAGACAGGGTTGCCCGTTGTCCCCCCTCTTGTTCGTACTTACCATGGAAGTACTAGCAGCGCATGTCCGCAATAATCACTCTATAAAGGGTGTGGAAATCGGCCCCCATAATTTCAAGGTCGCCTTATATGCGGATGACGTTCTTTTCACTATCACAGACCCAACACAGTCCCTATCAGCAACTATGCATGAATTACACAGATTTGGAACCCATTCTAATTTTGTAGTAAACACAACCAAATCAGAGTTATTGAACATTTCTCTTCGGCGAGAAGATTTTATGAAACTTGCAGAAATCTGCCCATTAACGCTTAGAACAGACTCTATAAAATACCTAGGTATTCATTTATCTCCCAACCCCACCACCCTTTTTAAAAAAAACTTTGAGGATCTCTTATCACGAACACAAAAAGACTTAAATTCCTGGGCGACGAAACCCCTGTCTTGGTGGGGGAAAATACAGTGCATAAAAATGACAACCTTACCAAGAATCCTATATATACTTCAAGCTCTCCCTGTAGCGTTGCCTGGTTGGTTCCCACTGAGGCTCCAAGGTCATATAAACAGGTTTATCTGGGGCTCTAGCAAACCCCGAGTTAACAAAGCTACGATGTACAGAACTACTCTGGCAGGTGGGCTGGGTCTACCGAATCTTCAGGTGTATTTAGATGCCATTGTACTTCAGAGAGTGTATGATTGGCACGCGTCCTCAGAGCACAAGGCATGGATAGCAATAGACTCTCAGATCTTAAAGGTTCCCTCAGTGGGAGCTTTATGCTGGGTCCCTAGGTCCTTGAGACCTCCAAGTTGCATAACACTTCCTATACACAAACACTTTTTTGAGGCATGGGACACAATTAAACATAAAAGACGAGACATCACAGGGCCTAGATCCCCCCTCTTTCCCGTACCCCTCAATGCTGAACTTACAGGAGGACTAGATAAGAACTTCCAAAGGAGGGCTGAATGGGGATACACCACCCCTTTAGCGGAGTTTATAAGAGAAGGTAAACTTAAGGACAGAGAAGAATTAAAAGAGGTGGCACATGGCGCGTACCATCCGTGGCTAAAATATAGGCAGCTCACACATTTTCTCCTTACTACACCATATAAGACAGACTTTTTGAGGCCCTTGACTACATTCGAGAAGCTTTGCTCAACCAATACTCCAATGCCCCACACGCTTTCTAAAATGCGCGGCATACTACAGATGTATATGAGAGAGGAACTTCCTTCATACACTACTAACTGGCACAGGGAACTGGGCGACACCTTTAACACAAAGGACTGGGGATCAATATTTCTTCATACTAAAAAATCCTCAACCTCACCAAAGATCCTAGAATTAAACTTCAGAGTGCTAACACGCTGGTACCTAACCCCGACAAGACTACGCTCTATTTATCCAAACTCTAGTGACTTATGCTGGAGGAGCTGTGGGAATAGAGGAGGTTACCTTCACATGTGGTGGGAATGCGACTTTGTTAAACAACTCTGGCTCTACATTGAAGAACATTTTAGAAACAGCTTAATCACAGACCTCCGCCTCACACCTCAGATAGCACTGCTAAACAAACCCCCTCAAGTTCCCTGCAAGATTAGGAGACAATTATTGCAGATAGGAATTAATAGCGCCA
Source organism: Bombina bombina (assembly GCF_027579735.1). Lineage (NCBI taxonomy): Eukaryota > Metazoa > Chordata > Amphibia > Anura > Bombinatoridae > Bombina > Bombina bombina. Next base: position 350,820,989 of record NC_069501.1, on the reverse strand, counting down.
AGGCCCTGATAGCATTGAGATGGAAATCACCTATTCTTCTGACTGGACAAATGTGGTTAGTCAAAACTGAAGAGCTGCTGAGCCTTGAGGAATTTGGCTATCTTAAAAGACTTAGGCTAGAATTCTTCCATAATATGAGATTCCTACGGGAAGAATCACTGACAAGGACTAGACCCCAGCCCAATTTGACTGTGCCTCGACAAGACCTTGACACAAATGTGGTGCGTGGAGATAGGGACCCTTCTCCCCCCTTACTGGAAGGAGCTAACACATAGGCTTCTCTATAAACCTGATGGGGGCCTCAACTAATGATATAATTGTAGGGAGCCTAAACCCTTCTTCTATCACCCAATTATGGAACCAAGATAGAGGGGATAAGACTTGGTCACCAGCTCAATCTCACTTAGCATATGCAATTCTCTCTAATAGCTACGAATGTAACAATGGTCAGTAACGTTTTGTTCTTGTTTTGTTTCCGTTCATTGTTTTCTTTCTTTACTTTTGTTTGTGATGTGTCATATTTAGTCTAAAAAACACCATCTGGGACTACCTTGCTACTGAAAGTACACCTATTATATTGTATCGCTTTTACGGTAAGTGTACCGTTGTTTGTAACCTTTTCTTATTTCGTACTTGCAATCAATAAAGATGGTAATTTAAAAATTAAAAAAAAAAAAAAAAAAAAAGCAGCCATATCAATATTTGCATTCAAGCCGCCAGGAGACAAGGTGCGAAGTTTCCATATCCAAAACGTCTCCCTTTGCCTTAAATGCAAATATCTATTCCTGCCCCATTTGGGGTTAACCTGTTCTAATGGAAAAATGCAAAATGAATTAGGTGCACCTATATGGCAATGATTGGCATGTCTAGGCACACTGTGGTTAGCAATATTTTTTATTTAATATTATTATTTTGCATTTTTCGCACATTGTCTCCTGGCGGCTTGAATGCAAATATTGATATGGCTGCTTTTAACTGAAGTGGTTTGTGTCCACAAACATAGAATATATATCTATAACATCATTACGCCACGCTATAGGCACCCTGCATGAGGATGCATATTATGGGCTAATTATTATTATTTAATATTATTAATATTTTTTATGGATGATTTTTTTATTATACATATATATCCTGTTTTGAGTGTACATTTTTGTGCAGTCATATACATGGATATATTATATATATTTTTTATATTTGTCCCCCTCATTTTATAATGCCATAAGGACCCCAAGTTGGCATGAGATGTATTCTTCCATTTCCATCTGTGCCCACATAGAGTTACAATCAATGAACATTCTACCATCACCATTGGTATGGTGGATGTTTTTTAATTACTGTACATATTACAATTTTATTTACATATATTTTTTTATATATAGATATATTTTTTTCATAACACTATCAACAGTTCTTTATTATAATTGACCATATATTACCATCAATTCAACAGTAGTATATTGGCATAAGATAAGTTACACCCCTGTGGAGTCACAATAGATTTACACACACCGAGATCATTTTTTGGTCACATTCATATATGGACTCTAGTTTTGAGATAATCAGTTAGGGACCATAGTGGGGACATCTGAGATTGATTTTTTTGGGCCCGACATTTTACATGCATTATGAACAATATATAACATAATATAGGATTTTATAGTATCAGATATTGGAGGAAATATATCCTACCAATCTAAACCCAAAATAGGACTATATGTATGTATATATATATATTTTTTTTCCTTAATGTTATTATTAATTATATTTTATTATATTTTTGTATTTTTAAATATGAAATAGCATGTTATTACATGTGTGTATATATATTTATACCTTTTATATGAATGTCAATTTTACATGATGGTTTTTGATTATGTTATGACATTTCAAGATTTTTAGTATGTATTAGCCCATTCTGTGAATATGTTTTTTTCGATTAGTATGCATACTAGCACCCTCTTAGAGGAATAATGTTTAACACACGATTTCATGTAAGTAGCTGTCATTACGCTACAATTAGTAGGTTTGTCCGATCTGGCAGTTTATATTTCGCTACAACACATTTCTAATAAGTTTATAATATGCTACAACACTTATATCCAACAGTTGTAAATCTGTTTGGGTAATTTGCACTAAGTTGCTTTACAAGTAGTAATATCACTACGTCAGATTAAGCTAGAGAGGTGTGTTTAGCACTCAACACCTGATTGGTGATTTAGACAACTATTGAACTTCCAGATCATGGACACACCTACACGCAAGCGCTGTGTGATTTTGAAGACGCTGTTTTAGGGATTTATAAGTTCGTGGTTACTGTGGTTTAACTATACACTTTTTGCACCTGAGGAAACGGTCACGTACAGACCCAGAAACGTTGTGCCTAATAAAGTCTTTTTTATTGCAACTAGAGACTTTTGCCACAAACTTAGGCCTAGATTTAGAGTTCGGCGGTAAAAGGGCTGTTAACGCTCCGCGGGTTTTTTTCTGGCCGCACCATAAATTTAACTCTGGTATCGAGAGTTCAAACAAATGCTGCGTTAGGCTCCAAAAAAGGAGCGTAGAGCATTTTTACCGCAAATGCAACTCTCGATACCAGAGTTGCTTACGGACGCGGCCGGCATCAAAAACGTGCTCGTGCACGATTCTCCCATAGGAAACAATGGGGCTGTTTGAGCTGAAAAAAAACCTAACACCTGCAAAAAAGCAGCGTTCAGCTCCTAACGCAGCCCCATTGTTTCCTATGGGGAAACACCTCCTAAGTCTGCACCTAACACCCTAACATGTACCCCGAGTCTAAACACCCCTAACCTTACACTTATTAACCCCTAATCTGCCGCCCCCGCTATCGCTGACCCCTGCATTACACTTTTAACCCCTAATCTGCCGCTCCGTAAACCGCCGCCACCTACGTTATCCCTATGTACCCCTAATCTGCTGCCCTAACATCGCCGACCCCTATGTTATATTTATTAACCCCTAATCTGCCCCCCACAACGTCGCCGACACCTACCTACACTTATTAACCCCTAATCTGCCGAGCGGACCTGAGCGCTACTATAATAAAGTTATTAACCCCTAATCCGCCTCACTAACCCTATCATAAATAGTATTAACCCCTAATCTGCCCTCCCTAACATCGCCGACACCTACCTTCAATTATTAACCCCTAATCTGCCGACCGGAGCTCACCGCTATTCTAATAAATGTATTAACCCCTAAAGCTAAGTCTAACCCTAACACTAACACCCCCCTAAGTTAAATATAATTTTTATCTAACGAAATAAATTAACTCTTATTAAATAAATAATTCCTATTTAAAGCTAAATACTTACCTGTAAAATAAATCCTAATATAGCTACAATATAAATTATAATTATATTATACCTATTTTAGGATTAATATTTATTTTACAGGCAACTTTGTAATTATTTTAACCAGGTACAATAGCTATTAAATAGTTAAGAACTATTTAATAGTTACCTAGTTAAAATAATTACAAATTTACCTGTAAAATAAATCCTAACCTAAGATATAATTAAACCTAACACTACCCTATCAATAAAATAATTAAATAAACTACCTACAATTACCTACAATTAACCTAACACTACACTATCAATAAATTAATTAAACACAATTGCTACAAATAAATAACATTAAATAAACTATCTAAAGTACAAAAAATAAAAAAGAACTAAGTTACAGAAAATAATAAAATATTTACAAACATAAGAAAAATATTACAACAATTTTAAACTAATTACACCTACTCTAAGCCCCCTAATAAAATAACAAAGCCCCCCAAAATAAAAAATTCCCTACCCTATTCTAAAATACAAATATTACAAGCTCTTTTACCTTACCAGCCCTGAACAGGGCCCTTTGCGGGGCATGCCCCAAGAATTTCAGCTCTTTTGCCTGTAAAAAAAAACATACAATACCCCCCCCCCAACATTACAACCCACCACCCACATACCCCTAATCTAACCCAAACCCCCCTTAAATAAACCTAACACTACCCCCCTGATGATCTTCCTACCTTGTCTTCACCATGCCAGGTTCACCGATCCGTCCTGGCTCCAAGATCTTCATCCAACCCAAGCGGGGGCTAGACATCCACTGAAGAAGTCCAGAAGAGGGTCCAAAGTCTTCCTCCTATCCGGCAAGAAGAGGACATCCGGACCGGCAAACATCTTCTCCAAGCGGCATCTTCTATCTTCTTCCATCCGATGACGACCGGCTCCATCTTGAAGACCTCCAGCGCGGATCCATCCTCTTCTTCCGACGACTAGACGACGAATGACGGTTCCTTTAAGGGACGTCATCCAAGATGGCGTCCCTCGAATTCCGATTGGCTGATAGGATTCTATCAGCCAATCGGAATTAAGGTAGGAATTTTCTGATTGGCTGATGGAATCAGCCAATCAGAATATAGTTCAATCCGATTGGCTGATCCAATCAGCCAATCAGATTGAGCTCGCATTCTATTGGCTGTTCCGATCAGCCAATAGAATGCGAGCTCAATCTGATTGGCTGATTGGATCAGCCAATCGGATTGAACTATATTCTGATTGGCTGATTCCATCAGCCAATCAGAAAATTCCTACCTTAATTCCGATTGGCTGATAGAATCCTATCAGCCAATCGGAATTCGAGGGACGCCATCTTGGATGACGTCCCTTAAAGGAACCGTCATTCGTCGTCTAGTCGTCGGAAGAAGAGGATGGATCCGCGCTGGAGGTCTTCAAGATGGAGCCGGTCGTCATCGGATGGAAGAAGATAGAAGATGCCGCTTGGAGAAGATGTTTGCCGGTCCGGATGTCCTCTTCTTGCCGGATAGGAGGAAGACTTTGGACCCTCTTCTGGACTTCTTCAGTGGATGTCTAGCCCCCGCTTGGGTTGGATGAAGATCTTGGAGCCAGGACGGATCGGTGAACCTGGCATGGTGAAGACAAGGTAGGAAGATCATCAGGGGGGTAGTGTTAGGTTTATTTTAGGGGGGTTTGGGTTAGATTAGGGGTATGTGGGTGGTGGGTTGTAATGTTGGGGGGGGGGTATTGTATGTTTTTTTTTACAGGCAAAAGAGCTGAAATTCTTGGGGCATGCCCCGCAAGGGCCCTGTTCAGGGCTGGTAAGGTAAAAGAGCTTGTAATATTTGTATTTTAGAATAGGGTAGGGAATTTTTTATTTTGGGGGGCTTTGTTATTTTATTAGGGGGCTTAGAGTAGGTGTAATTAGTTTAAAATTGTTGTAATATTTTTCTTATGTTTGTAAATATTTTATTATTTTCTGTAACTTAGTTCTTTTTTATTTTTTGTACTTTAGATAGTTTATTTAATTTTATTTATTTGTAGCAATTGTGTTTAATTAATTTATTGATAGTGTAGTGTTAGGTTAATTGTAGGTAATTGTAGGTAGTTTATTTAATTATTTTATTGATAGGGTAGTGTTAGGTTTAATTATATCTTAGGTTAGGATTTATTTTACAGGTAAATTTGTAATTATTTTAACTAGGTAACTATTAAATAGTTCTTAACTATTTAATAGCTATTGTACCTGGTTAAAATAATTACAAAGTTGCCTGTAAAATAAATATTAATCCTAAAATAGCTATAATATAATTATAATTTATATTGTAGCTATATTAGGATGTATTTTACAGGTAAGTATTTAGCTTTAAATAGGAATTATTTATTTAATAAGAGTTAATTTATTTCGTTAGATAAAAATTATATTTAACTTAGGGGGGTGTTAGTGTTAGGGTTAGACTTAGCTTTAGGGGTTAATACATTTATTAGAATAGCGGTGAGCTCCGGTCGGCAGATTAGGGGTTAATAATTGAAGGTAGGTGTCGGCGATGTTAGGGAGGGCAGATTAGGGGTTAATACTATTTATGATAGGGTTAGTGAGGCGGATTAGGGGTTAATAACTTTATTATAGTAGCGCTCAGGTCCGCTCGGCAGATTAGGGGTTAATAAGTGTAGGTAGGTGTCGGCGACGTTGTGGGGGGCAGATTAGGGGTTAATAAATATAACATAGGGGTCGGCGATGTTAGGGGTAGCAGATTAGGGGTACATAGGGATAACGTAGGTGGCGGCGATTTGCGGTCGGAAGATTAGGGGTTAATTATTTTAAGTAGCTTGCGGCGACGTTGTGGGGGGCAAGTTAGGGGTTAATAGATATAATACAGGGGTCGGCGGTGTTAGGGGCAGCAGATTAGGGGTACATAAGTATAACGTAGGTGGCGGTCGGCAGATTAGGGGTTAAAAATTTTAATCGAGTGGCGGCGATGTGGGGGGACCTCGGTTTAGGGGTACATAGGTAGTTTATGGGTGTTAGTGTACTTTAGGGTACAGTAGTTAAGAGCTTTATAAACCGGCGTTAGCCAGAAAGCTCTTAACTCCTGCTATTTTCAGGCGGCTGGAATCTTGTCGTTAGAGCTCTAACGCTCACTGCAGAAACGACTCTAAATACCAGCGTTAGAAAGATCCCATTGAAAAGATAGGCTACGCAAATGGCGTAGGGGGATCTGCGGTATGGAAAAGTCGCGGCTGAAAAGTGAGCGTTAGACCCTTTAATCACTGACTCCAAATACCAGCGGGCGCCCAAAACCAGCGTTAGGAGCCTCTAACGCTGGTTTTGACGGCTACCGCCGAACTCTAAATCTAGGCCTTATTTTGTTATTTATGCAGCTATTGCTCTTTACCTTTTGGTATTTATAATCATTTATCTATCGATCTTTACCACTTGGTATCATTGCCAGGTATACATTTATCCTGGTAGTGGCTCTATCTTGTGAGCATATATCCTACATTTGTATCCGGAGCTTACTGCAGTCCTGTCAGCTGTTTGGAGTACGGAGAACCATCATAGCTAACACAGTCTGCCTGAAGCAAGAGGACGGATTTGACTAACCTCCTTACCACATTGGAGTGGGAGTTAGCTGGACGACTCTGAGGGTCCAGGAGGCTATTGTGACACTTCTCAAGTGTCTGATATCTTGTGAGTATATTTTGACTTGCAATATTAGCTTTTCTGATCCTACTGATTTTTGCACTATGTTGGCACCTTCTTCTGTTCCACTTTACTTATAGAGTAATACTTTGACCCTGTACCTCACAGTCAGCAGACAGATTCCAGCCAATCAGCAGCAGACCCTCCCTCCCAGACCCTCTTACCTCCTGGACAGCATCCATTTTAGATTCATTCGGAAGCTGCATTCTTAGTGAGAGGAGGGACAGTGTAGCTGCTGCTGATTTAATAGGGAAATTGATAGCTAGGCTAGTGTATTCAGTGTCCACTACAGTCCTGAAGGACTCATCTGATCTCTGCTGTAAGGACAGCACCCCTAAAAGCCTTTTTTAGGGCTAGAACATCAGTCTGCTTTTTTTTTTTTTCCTGTGTAATCTAATTGCAGTTGCCTGCCTGCCAGCGTATGTGTCAGGCTCACAGCGTATATTGTGCCCACTTGCCCAGTGCCAGCACTCATATCTGGTGTAACAGTAGTGTAGATTTAAAAAAAACAACAACACTTTTTTGACTGTGTTAAATAATAGCAGTCAGTTTCCTTCACACGTGTGCGTTTAAGTGCCTGCCTGCCAGGGCACAGTGTCACCCCAGTGCAACTCATATCTGGTGTAACAGTAGTGTAGATTTAAAAAAAACAACACTTTTTCGACTGTGTTAAATAATAGCAGTCAGTTTCCTTCACACGTGTGCGTTTCAGTGCCTGCCTGCCAGGGCACAGTGTCACCCCAGTGTAACTCATATCTGGTGTAACAGTAGTGTAGATTTAAAAAAACAACACTTTTTTGACTGTGTTAAATAATAGCAGTCAGTTTCCTTCACACGTGTGCGTTTCAGTGCCTGCCTGCCAGGGCACAGTGTCACCCCAGTGCAACTCATATCTGGTGTAACAGTAGTGTACATTTAAAAAAAACAACACCTTTTTGACTGTGTTAAATAATAGCAGTCAGTTTCCTTCACACGTGTGCGTTTCAGTGACTGCCTGCCTGCCAGGGCACAGTGTCACCCCAGTGCAACTCATATCTGGTGTAACATTAGTGTAGATTTAAAAAAAACAACACTTTTTTGACTGTGTTAAATAATAGCAGTCAGTTTCCTTCACACGTGTGCGTTTCAGTACCTGCCTGCCAGGGCACAGTGTCACCCCAGTGCAACTCATATCTGGTGTAACAGTAGTGTACATTTAAAAAAAAAAACACTTTTTTGACTGTGTTAAATAATAGGGTTGCACCGATACCATTTTTTTATGACTGAGTACAAGTACCGATACTTGTTTTCAAATACTCGCCGATACCAATTACCAATATTTTTTTTTTTATGTCATGTGACAGTTTACCAAGCACAATACAGACTAATTATTTAAGATTCCTTCTTTATAATTATAAAGGGCTGTAATTCAAAAGACATTATGAAATAATAAAACAGTTTTATTTGTCACAAAGTTCACTGAACATGTTTATAAATAAAAAATATTACAATAAAATATTACATTTAAAGGGGTGATGCAATTGCGTTGCAGGGCTATAATATAACATCAATCTGACATGTGTATGGAGGTTCGACTCTAAGTTGAACAGTCTTTCACTTTCCACACTACTGCATGGGGCAGAAAGATATTTTTGGGCCATTTTAGCCAGAGCTGGAAATCTGTTTATTAACTGCCCAGTACTTCAGTTGTTTGCCTGAACGAGGTACAGTGATCTCTCCTACAATAATACAAATAACAGCAATTTGTATTGTCAGAACATTAGTAAACAATTTTTAGCTTAGTCTCCACTCCAGTTTAAAATGAAATGGGAACATGCAGTTTGAAAAAACACCACAAGATAGCATATGGGTAGGAAGTAGAGGTATCGGTTTAAGTATCGGTGCATTTGCACGAGTACAAGTACTCATGCAAATACTTGGTATCGCTACCGATACTTATACTAGTATCGGTATCGTTGCATCCCTATTAAATAATAGCAGTCAGTTTCCTTCACACGTGTGCGTTTCAGTGCCTGCCTGCCAGGGCACAGTGTCACCCCAGTGCAATTCATATCTGGTGTAACAGTAGTGTAGATTTAAAAAAAAAAAACACTTTTTTGACTGTGTTAAATAATAGCAGTCAGTTTCCTTCACACGTGTGCGTTTCAGTGCCTGCCTGCCAGGGCACAGTGTCACCCCAGTGCATCTCATATCTGGTGTAACAGTAGTGTACATTTAAAAAAAAAACAACACTTTTTTGACTGTGTTAAATAATAGCAGTCAGTTTCCTTCACACGTGTGCGTTTTAGTGCCTGTCTGCCAGGGCACAGTGTCACCCCAGTGCAACTCATATCTGGTGTAACAGTAGTGTACATTTAAAAAAAACAACACTTTTTTGACTGTGTTAAATACTAGCAGTCAGTTTCCTTCACATGTGTGCGTTTCAGTGCCTGCCTGCCAGGGCACAGTGTCACCCCAGTGCAACTCATATCTGGTGTAACAGTAGTGTAAATTTAAAAAAAAAATTTTTTGACTGTAATACATTGAATAGCAGTTAGTTGTCTGCAAGCGTGTGTGTCAGGCCTACAGCGTCTACTCTGCCAACTTCTGCCAGTGCACAGTGCCACTCATATCTGTTGTCACAGTAGCTTGCACGCATAGTACCACTAATCGAAAAAAAAATGACAGGCAGAGGCAGGCCACCCCGCAGGGGCCGTCGTGTTCATGGTGCTGTGATTCCCTTTGGCCCTAGAATAATGCCCAGTGTTCAGAGGCCACGTACCCTGAACTCGAACATTTCTGAGGACATAGTTGACTGGCTAACACAGGACACCCAATCTTCTACAGCTTCCGCTAGGAACCTTGACGCACCATTCTCCTCCAGCTTAGCTTCGGCAGCTCTCAAGTTACCACTCGCCCGCCTGCCGCCACCACCAACACTAGCACCACAGCCACTTCACTTGATCTGTTAGAAGAGTTATTTACACATCAGTTGGAAGAAATGAGTGATAGTGATGCGCAACCATTATTGCCAGAGGATGTAGCTAACAGGGATATGTCTCAGTCAGGCAGCATTACACACATGGACGTACGGTGTGATGATAATGATGTTGTACCCGCTGCTGCTTCCTTTGTTGAGTTGTCAGATACAAGTGAAGCGGTTGATGATGACGATGCGTCCGTGTATGTCACGTGGGTGCCCGCTAGAAGAGAAGAAGAACAGGGGGAAAGTTCAGATGGGGAGACAGAGAGGAGGAGGAAACGAGTTGGAAGGAGGGGGAGGTCGTCGCAAGGAGCTAGTGGCACAGTCAGACAGCATGCATCGGCACCCGGGGTCAGCCAGACAGCACGCCAATCAACGCATGCTGTTGCCACCACCAGAATGCCATCATTGCAGAGCTCAGCAGTGTGGCATTTTTTTGTGTGTCTGCCTCCGACAACAGCAATGCCATTTGCAACCTGTGCCAAAAGAAACTGAGTTGTGGTAAGTCCAACACCCACCTAGGTACAACTGCTTTGCGAAGGCACATGATCGCACATCACAAACGCCTATGGGATCAACACATGAGTAGAAGCAGCACACAAACTCAAAGCCGCCATCCTCCTCCTGGTCCAGCATCTTCAGCCACGTCAACCACTGCTGTCCTCCTTGCCCCCTCTCAACCATCTGCCACTCCGTGTCTCGCCTTGAGCAGTTCCTGCTCATCTGCCCACAGTCAGGTGTCTGTCAAGGACATGTTTGAGCGTAAGAAGCCAATGTCACAAAGTCACCCCCTTGCCCGGCATCTGACAGCTGGCTTGACTGAACTCTTAGCCCGCCAGCTTTTACCATACAAGCTGGTGGAGTCTGAGGCGTTCAAAAAATTTGTAGCTATTGGGACACAGCAGTGAAAGGTACCGGGATGAAATTTCTTTGCACAAAAGAAAATTCCCCAACCTGTACTCGATTGTGCAAAAGGAAGTAATGGCATGTCTGGCAACAGTGTTGGGGCAAGGGTCCATCTGACCACTGATACCTGGTCTGCAAAGCATGGTCAGGGCAGTTATATCACCTACACTGCGCATTGGGTAAACCTGCTGACATCTGCCAAGCATGGAATGCATGGCTCTGCAGAGGAGTTGGTGACACCACCACGACTTGCAGGCAGGCCTGCTGCCACCTCCTCTACTCCTCCTACTCCATCCTCTTCCATAACCTCCTCGGCTGAGTCCTCTTCTGCTGCTGCGTCTTGCTCCACATCAACGGCACCCCCCCCCAGCTCCCCAGGTACTATTCCACATCCCGGATACAGCAGTGTCACGCCATCTTGGGGTTGACTTGCCTGAAAGCAGAGAGTCACACCGGACCAGCACTCCTGTCTGCCCTGAACGCACAGGTGGATCAGTGGCTGACTCCGCACCAACTGGAGATCGGCAAAGTGGTTAGTGACAACGGAAGAAATTTGGTGGCGGCATTGACTTTGGGCAAGTTGACACATGTGCCGTGCATGGCACATGTGTGTAATCTGATCGTACAACGCTTTGTGCATAAGTACCCAGGCTTACAGGACATCCTGAAGCAGGCCAGGAAGGTGTGTGGCCATTTCAGGCGTTCCTACACGGCCATGGCGCACTTTTCAGATATCCAGTGGTGAAACAACATGCCAGTGAGGCGCTTGATTTGCGACAGCCCGACACGTTGGAATTCAACACTCCTAATGTTCGACCACCTGATCCAACAAGAAAAAGCCGTTAACGACTATTTGTATGAACGGGGTGCTAGGACAGCCTCTGCGGAGCTGGGAATTTTTTTGCCACGTTACTGGATGCTCATGCGCAATGCCTGTAGGCTCATGCGTCCTTTTGAGTAGGTGACAAACCTAGTCAGTCGCATCGAAGGCACCATCAGTGACATCATACCATTTGTTTTCTTCCTGGAGCGTGCCCTGTGAAGAGTGCTGGATCAGGCCGTAGATGAGCGTGAAGAGGAAGAGTTGTGGTCACCATCACCACCAGAAACAGCCTTATCAGCTTCGCTTGCTGGACCTGCGGCAACGCTGGAAGAGGATTGTGAGGAAGAGGAGTCAGAGGAGGAATGTGGCTTTGAGGAGGAGGAGGAAGACCAACCACAACAGGCATCCCAGGGTGCTCGTTGTCACCTATCTGGTACCCATCGTGTTGTACGTGACTGGGGGAAAGAAGATACCTTCAGTGAGATCACTGAGGACGAGGAACGGGACATAAGTAGCTCGGCATCCAACCTTGTGCAAATGCGGTCTTTCATGCTGTCGTGCCTGTTGAGGGACCCTCGGTATAAGCATAAAGTGCTTATCGGAAAGGATGCAGCATAAAGTGCAAGTCGGAAAGGATGCAGCAGTTCCAAAAAAAATTAAAAAGTATGCTTTACACAGCGTATAAGGGTGATGTCACAGCACAATGGGAATCTAACAGGGGAAGAGGTGAAAGTAATCCTCCTCCTCCCACGACCACGCTGGCAAGGACAGGACGCTTTACAGACGTGTTGTTGATGGAGGACATGCAGAGCTTTTAAGTCCTACGCATCACCACAGCCCTTCGGGGTCCACCCTCAGAGAACGACTCGACCGACAGGTAGCAGACTGCCTTGTCTTAACTGCAGATATCGACACTCTGAGGAGCGATAAACCCCTTGACTACTGGGTGTGCAGGCTTGACCTGTGGCCTGAGCTATCCCAATTTGCGATAGAACTTCTGGCCTGCCCCGCTTCAAGTGCCCTGTCAGAAAGGACCTTCAGTGCAGCAGGAGGTATTGTCACTGAGAAGAGACGTCGCCTAGGTCAAAAAAGTCTAGATTACCTCACCTTTATTAAGATGAATGAGGGATGGATCCCGAAGGAACTGACAGTGGGCGATGCATTTGACTAAAAAAGGCCTGATGAGATGAGCTGCCTTGAGCTAAAAATGGTCCACAAGCTGCTGTATTTTATCTCTGAATGCCGGATGACTTGCGTGACTTATCCGCCACCAACTAGGGTTCAAGCCACAATGTTTTAGGGCACTTTCTGCCTGGGAAACAAACATCAATTTTTTTGGCCGCTGCTACAGCAGCGGCTGCAACAATACCTAATTTTTCAGGCATGTGTACATGCCAAATTTTTCTGGCCTCTGGTGCTGCACTGTGGCTTCAAAAAGGCACATAACAGGGATTAAACTGATAGGAATAGTACTACTTAACACACCACTCCTATCTGGTGGCACATTAGATTGCACGCACAGTGCCCCAAATTTGAAGTAGGAGGACCAACCAAGCATCTTTTTCCATCTCCCGGTTCCTAAAATCGATGCCATATACACGTCCCCTGATAGGGGACGTAACAGGGATTAAATTTATAAGAATAGTACTACTTAACACACCACTCCTATCTGGTGGCACATTAGATTGCATGCGCAGTGCCCCAAATTTGAAGTAGGAGGACCGACCAAGAATCTTTTTCCATCTCCCGGTTCCTAAAATCGATGCCATATACACGTCCCCTGATAGGGGACGTAACAGGGATTAAACTGATAAGAATAGAACTACTTAACACACCACTTCTATCTGGTGGCACATTAGATTGCATGCGCAGTGCCCCAAATTTGAAGTAGGAGGACCGACCAAGCATCTTTTTCCATCTCCCGGTTCCTAAAATCGATGCCATATACACATCCCCTGATAGGGGACGTAACAGGGATTAAACTGATAAGAATAGTACTACTTAACACACCACTCCTATCTGGTGGCACATTAGATTGCACGCGCAGTGCCCCAAATTTGAAGTAGGAGGACCGACCAAGCATCTTTTTCCATCTCCCGGTTCCTAAAATCGATGCCATATACACGTCCCCTGAAAGGGGACGTAACAGGGATTAAACTGATATGAATAGTACTACTTAACACACCACTCCTATCTGGTGGCACATTAGATTGCACGCGCAGTGCCCCAAATTTGAAGTAGGAGGACCGACCAAGAATCTTTTTCCATCTCCCGGTTCCTAAAATCGATGCCATATACACGTCCCCTGATAGGGGACGTAACAGGGATTAAACTGATAAGAATAGAACTACTTAACACACCACTCCTATCTGGTGGTACATTAGATTGCACGCGCAGTGCCCCAAATTTGAAGTAGGAGGACCAACCAAGTATCTTTTTCCATCTCCCGGTTCCTAAAATCGATGCCATATACACGTCCCCTGATAGGGGATGCAACACGGATTAAACTGATAGGAATAGTACTACTTAACACACCTTATAATAATGCAGAGAGAGGCAATGCAGAGAGAGGAGTCTGAAGAAGAGGAGTAAGAGGAGGAAGGTGTCTTTGAGGAGGTGGAAGACCAAACACAGCAGGCGTCACAGGGGGCTTGTTGTCACCTTTTCGGGGACCCTTGGTATTGTACCTGGCTGGGTGGAGGAAGAGACCTTCAATGACATCAGTGAGGACAAGGAACGGGACATGGCTAGCTTGGTATCCTACCTTGTGCAAATGGGGAGTTTGCGGTTGTGCAATGGACTGTTTGCGGTTGTTTGCGGTGCGTTAAAGGGACAGTCTAGGCCAAAATAAACTTTCATGATTCAGATAGAGCATGTAATTTTAAACAATTTTCCAATTTACTTTTATCACCAATTTTGCTTTGTTCTCTTGGTATTCTTAGTTGAAAGCTTAACCTAGGCGGTTTATATGCTAATTTCTTAGACCTTGAAGCCCTCCTCTTTCAGATTGCATTTTAACAGTTTTTGACAAAAAATGTAAATCTGTGCGCCAAAGGTCGTATTGCTAGTGCAAGCGTGACATAAAAAAGAAAAGTGATAATTGTGATCACATAAAATAAATACTCAAACTGCAGGATCTATATAATACATTCCTACCCTACATAGTATAATACCAGTTGATAAAAGGTTAAGCACTCATCCCGGAGTTAGCTAAATACAAAATACTGAGAGTGTACACATAATTGTAATACAAAGTGTTATTGATACTTAGTATCCGGAATGTAATTTTGAAAGTTCAAATCTTTATGGAAGTATCCAACTAGCAGAAGGCAAGCAGCTTCTTCAACCGAATCCTGTTGGTGACCCAAGATGAGAATCTATAGGTATAGTGAGACAGAAGAAGGCGCCAACATAGTGCAAAAATCAATAGGATTTGACACGCTAATATTGCAAGTGGAAGTATACTCACAAGATGTCAGACACTTGAGAAGTGTCACAATAGCCTCCTGGATCCTTTGAGTCGTCCAGCTAACTCCCACTCCTGTGTGGTATGGTAGTATATCCAATCCGTCCTCTTACTTCAGGCAGTCTGTATTCGCTCAGATGGTAGTCAGCACTCCAAAAAGCCTGTTACAGCTGACAGAACTGCAGATCCACAAGTGAGCTCCGAACCCAATTATAAGGTTACACACTCACAGTCTAGACCCGTTACTCAAAATGGTGTGTACTGGGCAGTAATACCATAAAGGTAAAGATAGATAGAAATAAAAGTTTGTGGCAAAAGTCTAAAATTCAAATAAATAAGACTTTATTGAGCACAACGTTTCTCAGTCTGTACGTGACCGTTTCCTCAGGTGCAAAAGTGTATAATAAAAACACAATAGCCACAAGCTTATAAAACCCTAACCGGCGTCTTAGAAGACACACTGCGCTTGCGTTTAGGTGTGTCCGAATTCAGGAAGTTCAATTGTTGTCTGAACCACCAATCAGGTGCTGAATGCTGAACATACCTCTCAAGCACGTCCCTCGCAATGTTATTGCTATTACGGTCTAGCTAGGAAAAATTAACATTACCCAGCCGATGTTACAGCGCTAATAGGTAAAGCTAAATAAGTGTTGTAGCATGATAGCAACTGCCAGATCGGACATACCTACTATTGCAGCGCATTAACATATACCTAATTGTAATAGTACATGATAACATTAAAAACTAATCCTCCATATGGATAATACAATGTATACTAATCGGGAGGAACATACAACATCCACAGTTCGAAATGGACTATACGTACTAATATTCCTGATGGGTCTTTACATAATAACAAAACTGCGTATAAAATCATCATTCAAAAAAATTTTTTTTACATTTACATAGTACTCAAATATATATAATAAAGGATATCATATAATAAAAGATATGATAATAATGGGGGATCGTTCTCTAACTGAACTGAAATAATTAGATAGGAATACTCAAACTTATAAATCTATAAATGCAGAGGATGTGTAGTGATACTATAACATTGTCATAACTGGGCACAAGTGTATAGGAATACCCTACACAGAGAGGCCCTAGGTGGAGGATCCCAAATGAGAGTCTATAAATGGATGTAACCATTATATAAAATATAGATAGCGCTAAAAAAAACAACAATTCTTTGGTGACTATAGTATTGGATTCCAAATCTAGTGTTAATAAACTGAAAATTGAATGATAATTTTACTACAAACATAATAAAATAAAATAAAAATAGAAATCAATAAAGTCTCAATCGTATCAGCAATAAGAGTGTGTTGAAGTGGATAAAATAATAAAATAGATCATTAAATAATTCTCTATAAGGGCACAAGAGGAATAGTGAATCTCCTGCCATCATGATATCCCTGTATCAATGCAAAATATGTGAGGGACAGAATCTTTATAAACCTATATGATGTATCTGTATGATAATCTACACTGTAATGTGTCCCCTATATAAACAACAAGTGCCCAGTCAAAAAAATATATACATTTCAAAAAGTTAAAAATCAATTAAAAAATCTGATTGCCCACAATGCACCTCCTCATGTAGAGTGCCTAATTCTTGAAGTGTATAACACACAGACAATAGTGGTATTATACATATATTATACAACAAAAAATATAATATAAGAATAATAGTTGTGAATAATGTTATTCTGGGCCATAGCCCATTAACATGACTGGCACAGTAGTACAGTCTCGAGACTCTTCAGTTGAAAGCAGCCATATCAATATTTGCATTCAAGCCGCCAGGAGACAAGGTGCGAAGTTTCCATATCCAAAACGTCTCCCTTTGTCTTAAATGCAAATATCTATTCGAATTAGATGCACCTACATGACAATGGTTAGCATGTCTAGGGACACTATGGTTTGCAATATTCTTGTTGATGTTCCTCTTATGTTCACCCCATCTTTTCTTAAAGGGTCTCGAGGTTCTCCCCACATACTGTACCCCACAGCTACACTCTAGCAAGTAGACTACAAATGCTGAATCACACGTAAAGTGTGTTTTGATGCAAAAATTTTCCTTACTAACATATGATACAAATTCAGTTCTCTTACTGTTCGTATGTTCACAGAGACCACAGTTAGCCCTATTGCATTTAAAAAAAAACAGTTTACCCAGGATTCTATTGCCATATCTAGTATTATAACTAGTATTTTTATTTTTATTGCCAGTTGGGGGACTCTTCTTCATTACAATCTTGCTAGGAGCCAACAAGTTTTTTAATGTTGGGGCCCGTCTGAAATTACAAACTGGCGAATTCCCTATACTGTCCCTCAACAGAGGGTCCCCTGTCAGAATGTGCCAATATTTACCTAGATTTTTTTTTATCTTATTGTGATTATTGTTGTATTGTGTTATAAATCTAACATTCTCATTTCCAGATGCATTAATTTTAACTGAAGTGTCCTAGACTGTGGGTCTAGACTGCGGGTCTAGACTGTGAGATTGTAACCTTACAATTGGGTTCGGAGCTCACTTGTGGATCTGCAGTTCTGTCAGCTGTAACAGGTTTTTTGGAGTGTTGACTACCATCTGAGCGAATACAGACTGCCTGAAGTAAGAGGACGGATTGGATATACTACCATACCACACAGGAGTGGGAGTTAGCTGGACGAATAAAAGGGTCCAGGAGGCTATTGTGACACTTCTCAAGTGTCTGACATCTTGTGAGTATACTTCCAGTTGCAATATTAGCGTGTCAAATCCTATTGATTTTTGCACTATATTGGCACCTTCTTCTGTCTCACTATACATATAGATTCTCGTCTTGGGTCACCAACAGGATTCGGTTGAAGAAGCTGCTTGCCTTCTCTTCTGCTAGTTGGATACTTCCATAAAGATTTGAACTTTCAAAAGGACATTCCAGATACTAAGTATCAATAACACTTTGTATTACAATTATGTGTACACTCTCAGTATTGTGTATTTAGCTAACTCCGGGATGAGTGCTTAACCTTTTATCAACTGGTATTATCCTATGTAGGATTGTATTATATAGATCCTGCAGTTAGGTATTTATTTTATGTGATCACAATTATCACTTTTCTTTTTTATGTCACGCTTGCACTAGCAATACGACCTTTGGCGCACTGATTTACATTTTTTGTTTTTATCATAGTATTCACTATTTGGGAACTGATCAGTCAGCGACATGGTCCCTGTGTATTTAAATAACACTATTAAGCTTAGATTTTACTATCACTGACAAGCTGATATTAGAGATATACTATACACTTTGTAACATTATCCTGATTATCATTTATTGATATCACACATTATTTATTATTGCATTCACATTGAGATTTTTTTACATTACTAGAGAATTACCCTATTATCACTATATTAGAGAATTATAGTATATTCTCCCTAGCCTACTAGTAGAACTACTGTGCAGCACCATGCAAAGTAAGGATCAGAGAATTAACAACAGAAAAGCATTGAGCTGCAATGAAAACACAATAGACATGTGTAGTGAATCCATCAGTGATTTGTCTATGGTACAATTATTTCATAAACTAGAGGAGGCTCTCAAGAATGAACACAGACATTGGTGGGATATAGACACACTCCAAAAGTACAAGGAAAGGGGGCATATTCCCAGGGGTCTGAGGATTTCCAAGCATTGCTCTTTTAAACATGATCCAGACCTCACAACTAAATGGCTTAGTATTTTAACTGAATGTTCTCTTAAACTTATAGATCTTTTAAAAAAAACAGAGTTAGAGATTGAAGACATTCAAAATACTCTAAGTAAATTTGAGTCTAATACAGAATATGCACAATTTACACAAGAAGTACAAGATAAATCTGATGCTTTCCAAAAGAAAATTATACAGACAAAGATCAAAAAATTGGCTAGGGATGAACAAGACTATTTAGAGGATAGAGTTTATGACATATATTCTAAAGACAAAGGAGGGGAATCTGACAATCAGATATCTGCATCTGATTCAGCAGGGGCGAACACCTGGGTTCAAGTAGAATATAGGAAACCCAAAGATAAGAAGAAAAATGTGCAATTTAGGAATAACAATTACTATCGAGATAGAAAGACATCTGCTAATAGTAATTTTTCTCCTAAACAACGGAAACAGACTTCCTACCAGGGAGGGGCTGGGGCTGATTTTAGTTCCACACATCAACAACACAAACCTTCTTCCCATCTATGGGAGAAGGATAATTATAATCATAGGCCCAGTAGTAACTTCAATAATAATTGGGGTTACAGGTCCAACAGGGATCAATATAATGATTATGATCACCATTATAGACCCCAGCATTTCTCAGATAATTCAAGAGATTATAGTTCAAATGGATCAAGGAACAATCATCGAACAGAAGTTTGGAGTCAATTAGAGGATAGAAATCATGTACAAAGACACGAGAGAGAACACACAAATAACTCGCAGGTTTTTCAGCAAGATCAGAGAACAACACACAATTCCCCGCACTTGAGACATGCACCGATATGTCTAAAACAATTAGAAAGAAGTCCAGAAAGAAAGCATTTAACAACTGCTCCGAAAAAAAGATCATACGCCAACGTGGCAGCAGAGGGAGAGCTAAGTCATCCCAAAAGGAGAAATTTAAACGAATGAGGGAGAATATCTATAATCTATCTGATCATGTCTTGACTAATGAAGAGGTGGGTGTTTTAAATAGGGGTCTTTCATTTTGTCCCTCTAAAAATCATAATTTATTTGAATTATTTGTAGATCTGAACAAATTTGTGCGGAAGTTGTCAATTCAATGCAATTTCTGCGACAAAAAATTGAAAGGTTCAGGCCTTAAACCCATTTTAACGAATGAAATGACAGAAAGGCCTCTAACAGACATCATATATTTTGAACCTGAAACATTAAGAGAGGAATTATTTTATAACTACTTACATTCAGATCTTACCCCCAAATCCAATTTTAACCCTCCTTGTACAGGAACCTGTTTGGAATTATTCCAAAATCTAGTTCTGGAAGAATTTGGTAAACTATCTGATAATAGTATTAAGAATCCGAATTTAAATGGTTATGAATTGAAAGCTTTATCTAGACTGGCAGCCAATAAGAACATAGTGATAAGACAAGCTGATAAAGGGGGGATAGTACTACAGAACATCAAAGATTATATTAAAGAAGCTGATCGTATATTGCTAGATACTGAGTATTATATACTACTAACATTTAATCCCACGGCTAAATTTCTCACTAATCTGATCAAAATAATTGATTCAGGATGGCTAGAGGGAATACTCACTAAGAAAGAGAGGGATTATTTAATACCTTATGCACCCAATCTGGCATATTACTATCACCTCCCTAAGATCCATAAGAGTTTGGTGGATGCTCCTGGGAGGCCCATCATATCAGGAATTGGCAACTTAACATGCAACTTATCTGAATATGTCGATTCATTTCTGAAAAAATCAGTAGTGACACTAAGATCATACATTAAAGATACGCCAGATCTAATATATAAGTTATCCAATATCAAAAATGAAGGGAGAGATCTAATCTGGTTAACTTGTGATGTCTCCGCTTTGTACTCTAATATTGCCCATGATTTGGGAATTAAAGCTATCGATTATTATTTAAAGAAAGACATATACATGCCAGATAGGCAGAGAGAATTTCTACTAGAATGTATTACTTTTGTATTAGAAAATAATTATTTTGTCTATCAAGAAAAATTCTACTTGCAAATTAAAGGAACGGCCATGGGGACTAGGTTCGCCCCAAGTTTTGCTAATCTCTTTATGGGATTTTTTGAGGAACAGTATATTTATTCATCCTCATATGGGGCGAACCTAGTCTTCTATGGCCGTTTTATAGATGATCTCTTGTTTATTTGGGAAGGAAACGCCCTAGAAGCTCAGAATTTTATATATTAGATAGTTTAAATAGGAACGCACTGGGCCTCGATTTCACTTCCAAATTTGACACTACCAGTATAGATTTCTTAGATCTAATATTGGCATGGGACACTTTAGGGAACATTTCTACCAAAACTTTCTTTAAGTCAGTGGATGCGAATAGTTATTTGAACTATAAAAGTAACTATCTTCTACCATGGAAGAAAAACATCCCTTATGATCAATTCTGCAGGATTCGCAGGAATTGCACTGACTTAGAAACTTTTGATGATCAGGCTACTATATTGAAAAAGAGGTTCATTGAGAAACACTACCCCAAAGATCTACTAGAAAAAAGTTACACGAGAGCAAGAAATAAATGTAGAGAGGAATTTTTTATCAAGAATAAGAAGGACACTTCAGTTAAAATTAATGCATCTGGAAATGAGAATGTTAGATTTATAACACAATACAACAATAATCACAATAAGATAAAAAAAAATTCTAGGTAAATATTGGCACATTCTGACAGGGGACCCTCTGTTGAGGGACAGTATAGGGAATTTGCCAGTTTGTACTTTCAGACGGGCCCCAACATTAAAAAACTTGTTGGCTCCTAGCAAGATTGTAATGAAGAAGAGTCCCCCAACTGGCAATAAAAATAAAAATACTAGTTATAATACTAGATATGGCAATAGAATCCTGGGTAAACCTTTTTTTTAAATGCAATAGGGCTAACTGTGGTCTCTGTGAACATACGAACAGTAAGAGAACTGAATTTGTATCATATGTTAGTAAGGAAACATTTTGCATTAAAACACACTTTACGTGTGATTCAGCGTTTGTAGTCTACTTGCTAGAGTGTAGCTGTGGGGTACAGTATGTGGGGAGAACCTCGAGACCCCTTAAGAAAAGAT
Organism: Bombina bombina; assembly: GCF_027579735.1. NCBI lineage: Eukaryota > Metazoa > Chordata > Amphibia > Anura > Bombinatoridae > Bombina > Bombina bombina. The sequence continues at coordinate 350,798,989 of NC_069501.1, read as the reverse complement.
GGGGTGAACATAAGAGGAACATCAACAAGAATATTGCAAACCATAGTGTCCCTAGACATGCTAACCATTGTCATGTAGGTGCATCCAATTCGTTTTGCATTTTTCCACTAGAGCAGGTTAACCCCAAATGGGGTAGGAATAGATATTTGCATTTAAGACAAAGGGAGACGTTTTGTATATGGAAACTTTGCACCTTGTCTCCTGGCGGCTTGAATGCAAATATTGATATGGCTGCTTTCAACTGAAGAGTCTCGAGGCTGTACTACTGTGCCAGTCATGTTAATGGGCTATGGCCCAGAATACCATTATTCACAACTATTATTCTTATATTATATTTTTTGTGGTATAATATATGTATAATACCACCATTGTCTGTGTGTTATACACTTCAAGAATTAGGCACTCTACATGAGGCGGTGCATTGTGGGCAAACAGATTTTTTAATTGATTTTTAACTTATTTTTTAATGAATTTATATATTTTTTTTGACTGGGTACTTGTTGTTTATATAGGGGACACATTACAGTGTAGATTATCATACAGATACATCATATAGGTTTATAAAGATTCTGTCCCTCACATATTTTGCATTGATACAGGGATATCATGATGGCAGGAGATTCACTATCCCTCTTGTGCCCTTATAGAGAATTATTTAATAATCTATTTTATTATTTTATCCACTTCAACACACTCTTATTGCTGATATGTTTAATCCGATTGAGACTTTATGGATTTCTATTTTTATTTTATTTTATTATATTTGTAGTAAAATTATCATTCAATTTTCAGTTTATTAACACTAGATTTGGAATCCAATACTATAGTCACCAAAGAAATTTTTTTATTTTTTTTAGCGCTATCTATATTTTATATACGTAGTAATGGTTACATCCATTTATAGACTCTCATTTGGGATCCTCCACCTAGGGCCTCTCTGTGTAGGGTATTCCTATACACTTGTGCCCAGTTACGACAATGTTATAGTATCACTACACATCCTCTGCATTTATAGATTTATAAGTTTGAGTATTCCTATCTAATTATTTCAGTTCAGTTAGAGAACGATCCCCCATTATTATCATATCTTTTATTATATGATATCCTTTATTATATATATTTGAGTACTATGTAAATGTAAAAAAAAAAAATTTTCAATGATGATTTTATACGCAGTTTTGTTATTATGTAAAGACCCGTCAGGAATATTAGTACGTATAGTCCATTTGGAACTGTTGATGTTGTATGTTCCTCCCGATTAGTATACATTGTATTATCCATATGGAGGATTAGTTTTTAATGTTATCATGTACTATTACAATTAGGTATATGTTAATGCGCTGCAATAGTAGGTATGTTCGATCCGGCAGTTGCTATCATGCTACAACACTTATTTAGCTTTACCTATTAGCGCTGTAACATCGGCTGGGTAATGTTAATTTTTCCTAGCTAGACCGTAATAGCAATAACATTGCGAGGGATGTGCTTGAGAGGTATGTTCAGCATTCAGCACCTGATTGGTGGTTCAGACAACAATTGAACTTCCTGAATTCGGACACGCCTACACGCAAGCGCAGTGTGTCTTCTAAGACGCCGGTTAGGGTTTTATAAGCTTGTGGCTATTGTGTTTTTATTATACACTTTTGCACCTGAGGAAATGGTACGTACAGACCGAGAAACGTTGTGCTCAATAAAGTCTTATTTATTTGAATTTTAGACTTTTGCCACAAACTTTTATTTCTATCTATCTTTACCTTTATGGTATTACAGCCCAGTACACACCATTTTGAGTAGCGAGTCTAGACTGTGAGCGTGTATCCTTACAATTAGGTTCGGAGCTCACTTGTGGATCTGCAGTTCTGTCAGCTGTAACAGGTTTTTTGGAGTGCTGACTACCATCTGAGCGAATACAGACTGCCTGAAGTAAGAGGACGGATTGGATATACTACCATACCACACAGGAGTGGGAGTTAGCTGGACGACTCAAGGGGTCCAGGAGGCTATTGTGACACTTCTCAAGTGTCTGACATCTTGTGAGTATACTTCCACTTGCAATATTACCGTGTCAAATCCTATTGATTTTTGCACTATGTTGGCGCCTTCTTCTGTCTCACTATACTAACAGTTTTTCACCACTAGAGGGTGTTAATTCACATATTTCATATAGATAACACTGTGCTCGTGCACGAGAAGTTATCTGGGAGCAGGCACTGATTGGCTAGACTTCAAGTCTGTCAAAAGAACTGAAAAAGGGGCAGTTTGCAGAGGCTTAGATACAAGATAATCACAGAGGTTAAAAGTATATTATTATAAATGTGCTAGTTATGCAAAACTGGGAAATGGGTAATAAAGGGATTATCTATCTTTTAAATCAATAAAAATTCTGGTGTAGACTGCCCCTTTAAACGGGGAGTTTGGTCTGTCACTGTGAAGCGGGCGTAACCCTTACACTACCTGATCGATACAACATCATACCTGATGTTTTAAAGCATGTTATTCCAAAACATTTAGGAATGTTAGGTGATTTATGCCCTTTATGGCTTAAAACCAGACTATGTAATTTTCCATGGGAGTTTTGCCATAGATCCCCCTCCGGCATGCCACAGTCCAGGTGTTAGTCCCCTTGAAACAACTTTTCCATCACTATTGTGGCCAGAAAGAGTCCCTGTGGGTTTTAAAGTTCGCCTGCCTATTGAAGTCTATGGCAGTTCGCCCGGTTCGCCCGTTCGTAAACAGTTGTGGAAGTTCGCGTTCGTCGTTCGCGAACCCAAATTTTTATGTTCGCGACATCACTACCCTAATATCTATCTTTAACTGTTAGGGGCTAACTAGCACTGGAATTTATAAACATTTTCACTGAATATTCATACCATGGGGTTGTCAAGTTTGTAGAGTAAATATCCAAAAAACCTCCCTTTTAAGCATGGTCCTTATCCAGTCACCACCCCATGATTTATATTTTACTAGGTCTATAACCATCCATGTGAATGTATGTACCTGCTGTGTATGTCAAAAAAATAAATATTTTGGATACACCCGTACACGGGTCACCTCTCTCTATATCGTTGAGATGTTCCCTAATTCTGATACAGGTTTCTTGTGATGTGCATCCTACATACTGTACATTACATTGCGTACAAGTGATGAAATATACAGCAAAGCTTAAAGGGACACTGTACCCATTTTTTTTCTTTTGTAATTCAGAAAGAGCATGTAATTTTAAGCAACTTTCTAATTTACTCCTATTATCAATTTTTCTTCGTTCTCTTGCTATCATTATTTGAAAAAGAAGGCATCTAAGCTTTTTTTTGGTTTAAGTACTCTGGACAGCACTTTTTTATTGGTGGATGGATTTATCCACCAATCAGCAAGGACAACCCAGGTTGTTCACCAAAAATGGGCCGGCATCTAAACTTACATTCTTGCATTTCAAATAAAGATACCAAGAGAATGAAGAACATTTGATAATAGGAGTAAATTAGAAAGCTGCTTAAAATTTCATGCTCAATCTGAATCACGAAAGAAAATTTTTGGGTACAGTGTCCCTTTAACCTACAATTTGTACAGTTATTCATCTGAAAAACTCACTGAGTATTGCTTGATTGAGAGGCTTTTTTTTAGATAATCTCATCTGAGCAGAGCTTTAGATAATCAAGCCCTTATTAGGGATGAGTGGAAGTGTTTTATAACATAAATAGAATAAATAGTCCCATTGCCATTCTTTCAAGCATTCAAATGTTCTTATAGATATGTATGGGCGTCTGCAGAAATTTTTCCAAAGGGGGGCAATACTGTAAAGTGAAATATGCTCAAAAAAAAAAAAACACACACACAATCAAATATATAGATATATAGATAGATAGATAGATAGATAGATAGATAGATATACAAGTATGCACACTCACAATTTAATGGTACAACTACCAGGGTCCTGGGCAGTTACAATCCATAAACATGCAAGCAAGATTTTCCCACAAATGAGTTTATTATAGACGTGCACAGCGAAAAAAAATTGTTTTGTTTCGTTTTCATTAGTTAAATAAATAATTTTGTTTTGGAAATATAGTTAAGTTAAATCGTTTTTCGGATCCATTTGTTATTACGGATCCAATATTTTATTTATATTTATTATTCTATTCTAAAGTTTAGAATAGAATAATGAATATGAATAAAGAATGGATCTGAAATAACAAATTAATCCGAAAACCGTTTTAACTTCACATTAGGAATATGCCGAAATGAAATTATCTAAACCGCTGTCCCCCAACATCAACAAAATTAAATAAAAACCTATAAACCTCTAAACCGCCATCCCCCCACATCGCCAACGCTAAATAAAAACATATTAACCTCTAAACCGCTGCCCCCCCCACATCGCCAACACTAAATAAACTTATTAACCTCTAAACCACTGTCCCCCCACATCGCCAACACTATCTAAACCTATTAACCTCTAAACCACTGTCCCCCCACTACGCCAACACTAACTGAACCTATTAACCTCTAAACCGCTGTCCCCGCACATCGCCCAAACTAACCAAACCTATTAACAACACAACACAAACTGAATCTGTTAACCTCTAAACCGCCGTGCCCCGACATCGCAAACACTAAATACAATTAATAACCTCTAAGCTGCCGTTCCCCCACATCGCAACTACCTAAATTAAACTATTAACCCCTAAACCTAACACCCCCTAACTTTAACATAATTAAAATACACCTAAATTAATGTTACAGTTACTAACTAACTACCTATTTAAAAAATAAATACAAACTTACCTGTGAAATAAAAATAAAACCGAAGCCTAAACTAAAAAAAAACCTTACATTACTTGTTTAAAAAAATAATAATAAAAAAAAAAAACCTAACATTGCTAAAAATAACAAAACCTAACAATACAAAAAAAATAAAAACAACAATTACAAAAAATAATAAACACTAAAATTACAAACAATAAAAAACTACCATTATAAAGAATATCAAACGAAATTATCCAAAATAATAAAAAATATTCCTATTCTAATACCCCCGTTTAAAAAAAACAACCTTATCTATAATAAACTACCAATAGCCCTTAAAAGGGCCTTTTGTAGGGCATTGCCCTAAAGTTAACAGCCATTTTGCCAGTAAATTAAAACAAATACCCTCTAACATTAAAAACCCCCACCCCCAAGCCTCCAAAATAAAATTGTATGGGCATTTGTATGGGCATTGACCTTAAAAGGACATTCAGCTCTTTTACAGTCCATTAAAAATAAAAAAGCCCTATAAAACCACCCCAAAAATAAAAAAACACCTAACACTAACCCCAAAATTGGTACTCACGATTGATGAAGTCCGGACATCCATCTTCTTCCCAGTGGCACGACATCTTCATCCAGGTGGCTCCATCTTCACCCATTCATCGTGGGACCGGCATCTTCTATCTTCATTGCAGAGGCAAAGTGGTCGGTGGATACGTGGAGACAGAGTAGTGGCGGAGGTCCATCGGTTAAAATCAGCCAATGGGATTTGAGCAGCTCTCATCCTATTGGCTGATATGAATTTTTCAGCCAATAGGAATGCAAGGGTACCTCAATATTAAAGGGGTACTTTGCATTCAATCTTAAGTGTGCGGCTGACGATCGCATGAAGAGGACATCCACATCGGATCAATGAACCTCTGCCTCTACTCCGCCTCTGAGAATCCACCGACCATTCCACCTCTGCCATGAAGATAGAAGATGCCGGTCCCATGATGGTTGAAGATGGAGCCGCATGGATGAAGATGTTTCGCCGCTGGGATGAAGATATTTCACCGGACTTCAGGAATGGTGAGTACTGATTTTGGGGTTATTGTTAGTTTTTTATTTATTTATTTTTTAATTAGGGCTTTTTTTATTTTTAATGGGCTTTAATGCCCATACAAATTTAGTTAGGTTTTTTAAATTTAGGGGTTGGGGGGGTTGTAATGTTAGGGGGGTAGTTGTTTTAATTTATTGTCAAAAGAGCTGTTAACTTTAGGGCAATGCCTTACAAAAGGCCCTTTTAAGGGCTATTGGTAACTTATTATAGATTAGGGTTTTTTAAACGGGGATATTAGAATAGGAATAATTTTTATTATTTTGGATAATTTCGTTTGTTATTTTTGGGAACGGCAGTTCTTTTATTTTTTGTAATTTTAGTATTTATTATTTTTTGTAATTGTAGTTTTATTATTTTTAGTAATGTTAGGTTTTTATTTTTTTTATTTTTTTTTAAACAATAAGGCCTAGATTTAGAGTTCGGCGGTAGCCGTGAAAACCAGCGTTAGAGGCTCCTAACGCTGGTTTTGGCCGCCCGCTGGTATTTAGAGTCAGTCATTAAAGGGTCTAACGCTCACTTTTCAGCCGCGACTTTTCCATACCGCAGATCCCCTTACGTCAATTGCGTATCCTATCTTTTCAATGGGATCTTTCTAACGCTGGTATTTAGAGTCGTTTCTGAAGTGAGCGTTAGAGCTCTAACGACAAAACTCCAGCCGCCGGAAAATAGCAGGAGTTAAGAGCTTTCTGGGCTAACGCCGGTTCATAAAGCTCTTAACTACTGTACCCTAAAGTACACTAACACCCATAAACTACCTATGTACCCCTAAACCGAGGTCCCCCCACATCACCGCCACTCGATTAAAATTTTTTAACCCCTAATCTGCCGACCGCCACCTACGTTATCCTTATGTACCCCTAATCTGCTGCCCCTAACACCGCCGACCCCTATATTATATTTATTAACCCCTAATCTGCCCCCCACAATGTCGCCGCCAGCTACTTACAATAATTAACCCCTAATCTTCCGACCGCAAAGCGCCGCCACCTACGTTATCCTTATGTACCCCTAATCTGCTGCCCCTAACACCGCCGACCCCTATATTATATTTATTAACCCCTAATCTGCCCCCCACAACGTCGCCGACACCTGCCTACACTTATTAACTCCTAATCTGCCGAGCGGACCTGAGCGCTACTATAATAAAGTTATTAACCCCTAACCCGCCTCACTAACCCTATCATAAATAGTATTAACCCCTAATCTGCCCTCCCTAACATCGCCGACACCTAACTTCAATTATTAACCCCTAATCTGACGACCGGAGCTCACCGCTATTCTAATAAATGTATTAACCTCTAAAGCTAAGTCTAACCCTAACACTAACACCCCCCCTAACTTAAATATAATTTACATCTAACGAAATAAATTAACTCTTATTAAATAACTTATTCCTATTTAAAGCTAAATACTTACCTGTAAAATAAATCCTAATATAGCTACAATATAAATTATAATTATATTATAGCTATTTTAGGATTAATATTTATTTTACAGGCAACTTTGTAATTATTTTAACCAGGTACAATAGCTATTAAATAGTTAAGAACTATTTAATAGTTACCTAGTTAAAATAATAACAAATTTACCTGTAAAATAAATCCTAACCTAAGTTATAATTAAACCTAACACAACCCTATCAATAAATTAATTAAATAAACTACCTACAATTACCTACAATTAACCTAACACTACACTATCAATAAATAAATTAAATACAATTGCTACAAATAACTACAATTACATAAACTAGCTAAAGTACAAAAAATAAAAAAGAACTGTTACAAAAAATAAAAAAATATTTACAAACATAAGAAAAATATTACAACAATTTTAAACTAATTACACCTACTCTAAGCCCCCTAATAAAATAACAAAGACCCCCAAAATAACAAAATGCCCTACCCTATTCTAAATTAATAAATTTAAAAGCTCTTTTACCTTACCAGCCCTGAACAGGGCCCTTTGCGGGGCATGCCCCAAGAAAATCAGCTCTTTTGCCTGTAAAAAAAAACATACAATACCCCCCCCCCAACATTACAACCCACCACCCACATACCCCTAATCTAACCCAAACCCCCCTTAAATAAACCTAACACTAAGCCCCTGAAGATCTTCCTACCTTGTCTTCACCATCCAGGTATCACCGATCCGTCCTGGCTCCAAAATCTTCATCCAACCCAAGCGGGGGTTGGCGATCCATCATCCGGTGGCTGAAGAGGTCCAGAAGAGGCTCCAAAGTCTTCCTCCTATCCGGCAAGAAGAGGACATCCGGACCGGCAAACATCTTCTCCAAGCGGCATCTTCGATCTTCTTGCATCCGGAGCGGAGCGGGTCCATCTTGAAGCAGGCGACGCGGATCCATCCTCTTCTTCCGTTGTCTCCCGACGAATGACGGTTCCTTTAAGGGACGTCATCCAAGATGGCGTCCCTTGAATTCCGATTGGCTGATAGGATTCTATCAGCCAATCGGAATTAAGGTAGGAATATTCTGATTGGCTGATGGAATCAGCCAATCAGAATCAAGTTCAATCCGATTGGCTGATCCAATCAGCCAATCAGATTGAGCTCGCATTCTATTGGCTGTTCCGATCAGCCAATAGAATGCGAGCACAATCTGATTGGCTGATTGGATCAGCCAATAGGATTGAACTTGATTCTGATTGGCTGATTCCATCAGCCAATCAGAATATTCCTACCTTAATTCCGATTGGCTGATAGAATCCTATCAGCCAATCGGAATTCAAGGGACGCCATCTTGGATGACGTCCCTTAAAGGAACCGTCATTCGTCGGGAGACAACGGAAGAAGAGGATGGATCCGCGTCGCCTGCTTCAAGATGGACCCGCTCCGCACCGGATGCAAGAAGATCGAAGATGCCGCTTGGAGAAGATGTTTGCCGGTCCGGATGTCCTCTTCTTGCCGGATAGGAGGAAGACTTTGGAGCCTCTTCTGGACCTCTTCAGCCACCGGATGATGGATTGCCAACCCCCGCTTGGGTTGGATGAAGATTTTGGAGCCAGGACGGATCGGTGATACCTGGATGGTGAAGACAAGGTAGGAAGATCTTCAGGGGCTTAGTGTTAGGTTTATTTAAGGGGGGTTTGGGTTAGATTAGGGGTATGTGGGTGGTGGGTTGTAATGTTGGGGGGGGGGTATTGTATGTTTTTTTTTACAGGTAAAAGAGCTGATTTTCTTGGGGCTTGCCCCGCAAAGGGCCCTGTTCAGGGCTGGTAAGGTAAAAGAGCTTTTAAATTTATTAATTTAGAATAGGGTAGGGCATTTTGTTATTTTGGGGGTCTTTGTTATTTTATTAGGGGGCTTAGAGTAGGTGTAATTAGTTTAAAATTGTTGTAATATTTTTCTTATGTTTGTAAAATTTTTTTTTTTTTTTGTAACTTAGTTCTTTTTTATTTTTTGTACTTTAGCTAGTTTATGTAATTGTAGTTATTTGTAGCAATTGTATTTAATTTATTTATTGATAGTGTAGTGTTAGGTTAATTGTAGGTAATTGTAGGTAGTTTATTTAATTAATTTATTGATAGGGTTGTGTTAGGTTTAATTATAACTTAGGTTAGGATTTATTTTACAGGTAAATTTGTTATTATTTTAACTAGGTAACTATTAAATAGTTCTTAACTATTTAATAGCTATTGTACCTGGTTAAAATAATTACAAAGTTGCCTGTAAAATAAATATTAATCCTAAAATAGCTATAATATAATTATAATTTATATTGTAGCTATATTAGGATTTATTTTACAGGTAAGTATTTAGCTTTAAATAGGAATAAGTTATTTAATAAGAGTTAATTTATTTCGTTAAATGTAAATTATATTTAAGTTAGGGGGGTGTTAGTGTTAGGGTTAGACTTAGCTTTAGGGGTTAATACATTTATTAGAATAGCGGTGAGCTCCGGTCGTCAGATTAGGGGTTAATAATTAAAGTTAGGTGTCGGCGATGTTAGGGAGGGCAGATTAGGGGTTAATACTATTTATGATAGGGTTAGTGAGGCGGATTAGGGGTTAATAACTTTATTATAGTAGCGCTCAGGTCCGCTCGGCAGATTAGGGGTTAATAAGTGTAGGCAGGTGTCGGCGACGTTGAGGGGGGCAGATTAGGGGTTAATAAATATAATATAGGGGTCGGCGGTGTTAGGGGCAGCAGATTAGGGGTACATAGCTATAATGTAAGTTGCGGCGGTTTACGGAGCGGCAGATTAGGGGTTAATAATATAATGCAGGGGTCAGCGATAGCGGGAGCGGCAGATTAGGGGTTAATAAGTGTAAGGTTAGGGGTGTTTAGACTCGGGGTACATGTTAGAGTGTTAGGTGCAGACGTAGGAAGTGTTTCCCCATAGGAAACAATGGGGCTGCGTTAGGAGCTGAACGCTGCTTTTTTGCAGGTGTTAGGTTTTTTTTCAGCTCAAACAGCCCCATTGTTTCCTATGGGAGAATCGTGCACGAGCACGTTTTTGAGGCTGGCCGCGTCCGTAAGCAACTCTGGTATCGAGAGTTGCATTTGCGGTAAAAATGCTCTACGTTCCTTTTTTGGAGCCTAACGCAGCATTTGTTTGAACTCTCGATACCAGAGTTAAATTTATGGTGCGGCCAGAAAAAAGCCCGCGGAGCGTTAACAGCCCTTCTACCGCCAAACTCCAAATCTAGGCCGTAATGTTTTCGTTTAGACTTTATATTTAGGTAGTTAGTAAATAGTAATATTGTAGCTAGCTTAGGTTTTATTTTTATTTCACAGGTAAGTTTGTATTTATTTTTAAATAGGTAGTTATTAATTGTAACTTTAATTTAGGTGTATTTTAATTATGTTAAAGTTAGGGGTGTTATGTTTAGGGGTTAATTGTTTAATTTATGTAGTTGCGATGTGGGGGGACGGCGGTTTAGAGGTTAATAATTTTATTTAGTGTTTGCAATGTGGGGGGATGGTGGTTTAGGGGTTAATAGTTTTAGTTAGTGTCGCAATGTGGAGGGATGGCGGTTTAGGGGTAAATAGGTTTATTTAGTTTTGGCAATGTGGGGGGATGGCGGTTTAGGGGTTAATAGGTTTATTTAGTGTTTGCGGTGTGGGGGGACAGTGGTTTAGGAGTTAATAGGTTTATTTAGTGTTGATGATGTGGGGGGGACGGCGGTTTAGGAGTAAATAATTTTATTTAGTGTTTGCGATGTGGGGGGAGGGCAGTTTAGAGGTTAATAGTTTTATTTAGTGTTGGTGACATGGGGGGATGGCGATTTAGAGGTTAATAGGTTTATTTAGAGTTGGCGATGTGGGGGGACAGTGGTTTAGATTAGAACAATGAAAAATTCTGAATATGAATAAAGAATGGATCTGAAAATTCAGAAACTGATTTAATAGTTTTTGGAATTTTTCGAGATTTTAGTTATGATGCTAATTCTGAAATTCGGGGTTCATTCATATCTCCGAATCAGCCAAAATTCGGGCAAAAACAAAATTTGGCCAAAACGAATTTCACATGTCTAGTTTATTACAGGTTACCCCTTCCTCAGGCCAGGGTACATAGTATATCTATGCAGTTGCCACATAAAGCCTATATAATTATCATTACAGTACTATATGAGTATGCAGGACTTTCTGTTTCTTAATTTATGTTTTCACTGGAGGTATATTTGTTTGACACACCACACCGGTAATGATATAATTGGTACTTCCTGTCTCACACACACACATTTGATATATTAGTCTAAGCAACTAATCATGAGATATATGCAGAATTGTTAAGCATTTATTTGTAACACATATTTTTAACTATATATTTACATACATACATTTACATTTATATGAATATGTTAAATCCTTCAAGTTGGACATTAGCTGCTGACTAGTGAGTTAGTCTTAGTCATTGCTGCCTGTATAAACTAGTGTATTCTGGGTAGCAAGTCAGAGGAGAAGCCTGGTGAGGTTTGGACTGTTGTAGTATGTTTTTATTATTTGTATATATACTCCCCACTGTCAGGGTGCCAGGAATCAGACTGAGACGAGAAGTGCAAAAATAATCACACCTTTATTAATAACAAAAAAATAATAAAAAGTCCACAAGTCAAATAACAAGGTAGGAGTCAAAACCAGAGCTGGTAGTCAGACGAGCCGAGTCAGGAGCAAAAGCGAATAGTCAGACGAGCCAGAATCAGGAACAAGGGTATACAGCAGAGTCAGGAACAAGCCAGGGATCAGGAACCAGGAAGGACGTCAGACACCCAGGTAATACACAGGAACTCTCACAAACAGGTCTGAGACAACACAAAGGCAAAGCATACTGAACAGAGGCCCTTTAAATAATAAGTGATGACATCACAATTCTGAGACTGCATCCTGTCTCACACAGATGATACACACCAGTCTGGCCATAAAAGGAAGTGCAGGAAATGAGCAGCATCCCTTACAATGCACCATAGTCAGCAAGAGAGGTGAGTAAAATGGCTGCCAGCAGCACATTTCAAACAAAACAGGGAAAAAACCCTGACAGTACCCTCCCCTCAATGACCCCTCCCCCGCGGGTGGACAAAAGGCTTTTTAGGGAAACGGGCATGGAAGGCACGGAGGAGGGTGGGAGCATGAACATCAGAAGAGGTAACCCAAGAACGCTCCTCCGGACCGTAGCCCCTCCAGTGAACCAAATACTGTACACGGCCCCTGGACATACGAGAATAAATAGTGCTGCTGACCTCATACTCCTCATGGTTGTCAACAAAGATAGGACGGGGATGAGGCAACACAGTGGTAAACCGATTACAAACCAATGGTTTCAAGAGGGAGACATGAAAAACATTGGAGATGTGCATTGCAGGAGAAAGGTCAAGAGCGTAGGCCACAAGATTGACCCGTCGGAGTATTCGAAAAAGACCAACATAACGGGAAGCCAGTTTATTGGAAGGCACACAAAGGTTCAAGTTGCGGGAGGACAGCCAAACTCTCTCACCAACCTGGTAGGAAGGCGCGGGCAGACGCCTACGATCAGCCTGGAACTTTTGGCGCTGCATAGAACGATGAAGGCAATCCTGAATCTGCACCCACGTGGAACAGAGTTGCCGGAGATGCTCCGCCAAAGCCGGAATACCCTGAGACATGAATGAATCGGGCAACAAGGATGGTTGAAACCGATAATTTGCCATGAACGGGAATAACTTGGAGGAAGCATTAATAGCACTATTACGAGCAAAATCTGCCCAAGGTAACAGTTCAGACCAATAATTGTGGTGATCTGAGACATAGCAATGGAGGAACTGTTCCAGAGCTTGATTAGACCGTTCCGCAGCCCCATTGGATTGAGGGTGAGATGCCAAGGAGAAGGAAAGCTGGATCCCCATTTGAGCACAAAAGGAACGCCAAAATCTGGAGACAAACTGGCTACCCCGGTCTGACACTATCTCCTTGGGTAACCCATGTAAACGGAAGACCTCCTGGGCAAAAATTGAAGCAAGCTCCTGAGCGGTAGGCAACTTCATCAAGGGAATGGAATGTGACATTTTAGAAAAACGGTCAACCACCATAAGGATAACAGTATTGCCATTGGAAACAGGGAGCTCAACAATGAAGTCCATGGAAAGATGTGTCCAAGGATGCTCACCATTAGCAATAGGAAGAGGAAAGCCCACAGGAAGATGTCGAGGAGTCTTATTCTGTGCACAAACTGAGCAGGAGGCAACATACGCAGCAACATCAGAACGAAGACCTAGCCACCAGAATAGTATAGTGACAGACCAAATCATTTGGTTCTTGCCTGGGTGACCTGCAGCTTTAGGATAGTGGTAAGTGTGCAAAAGTATAGTTTGAAGATTCTCAGGAACAAAACACTTTTCACTAGGTTTCTCAGGAGGTGCAAATTAGGGAGAAGTCAAATTAGTATGTATGGTAGCTAAAATTTGGTCTGGAGGTATAACAGGAGTAGGTACAGACTCCTCCTTGGACAGAGGCGAAAATTGTTGAGAGAGGGCATCAGCCCTAACATTCTTACTACCAGGCAGGTAGGAGACCACATAAATAAACCAAGACAAAAATAGCGCCCATCTGGCCTGTCGGGGTGACAAACGTTTTGCTTCAGATAGATAAGTTAAATTCTTGTGGTCAGTAAGAATGAGCACTGGCACGCTAGTACCCTCGAGAAGATGCCTCCATTCCTTGAGTGCCAAAATTATGGCCAGTAATTCCCTGTCGCCAATTTCATAATTGCACTCCGCTGGAGACAATTTCTTAGAGAAGAAACCACATGGATGCAAAGAACCGTCAGGTGTAGGACGTTGAGACAAGAGGGCACCTACTCCAGTCTCAGACGCATCGACCTCAAGAACGAAAGGCAGGACAGGGTTAGAATGAGCCAGAACTGGAGCGGCAGCAAAGGCAGTCTTAAGACTATCAAAGGCCTTAATGGCAGTAGGTGACCAATGGAGTGGATCATTCTCTTTACGGGTCATGTCTGTGATAGGTTTGACCAAGGAAGAAAAGTTTTTAATAAACTTCCTATAGTTATTGGCGAACCCCGAAAAAAACGTTGAATAGACCAAAGACCAACTCGGCGAGGCCACTGCAGAACTGCAGATAACTTGTCAGGATCCATGGAGAACCCTGCAACCGAGATAACATAACCTAGGAAGGTTACTTGAGTCTGATGGAACTCACATTTCTTGAGTTTATAAAACAGGCCATTCTCACATAGTCTCTGAAGAACCTGTGTAACATCAGAATGATGAGCCTCAAGTGTGGGTGAGTATATGAGGATGTCATCTAAGTACACCACAACACACTGTTGCAACATATCTTGTAGGACATCACTAATAAATTCCTGGAAAACAGCAGGAGCATTACATAGGCCAAAGGGGTCCGTAATGACCTATGTATGTGCATTACATAGGTCAAAGAGTTCCGTAATGAGCGGAATAGGGTAAGCATTCTTAATGGTAAGACGATTAAGACCCCTATAATCGATGCATGGTCTTAACTCACCACCCTTTTTCTTCACAAAGAAGAAGCCAGCCCCTGCAGGAGAGCAGGATTTGCGGATGATCCCCCGCGACAGAACATCGGCAACATACTCCTCCATAGCACAATTCTCTGCATCAGACAGAGGGTAAACCCGGCCCGAGGAGGAATGGCTCCGGGTTGCAGGTCTATGGCACAATCGTA